>NC_134691.1:45729673-45829673 GCF_050947455.1 Rhinoderma darwinii
ACAGTGATGTCAGGGGCTTGCACAGAGCTGGAGTCCCAGGCAGAGCGCTAGTAGGCTCTACCTGGGACTCAAGCTGTGCTCCTGACATCACTGGGACTCCTGCTCTGGAGAAGCCCCTGACATCACTGTCGATGTATGGACAGTGATGTCAGAGGCTTCCCCAGAGTTCCGGAGCAGAGCCTATACTAGCGCTCTTCCCGGGACTCCAGCTCTGGGGAAGACCCTGACAACACTGTCCATATATGGACAGCGATGTTCGGGAATTCCACAGAGTCCCGGAGAAGAGCCGATACTAGTGCTCTACCCGGGGCTCCGGCTCTGGGGAAGCCCAAGACATCGCTGTCTATATGTGGACCGCGATGTCAGGGAATTCCACAGAGTCCCGGAGCAGATCCTGCACTAGCGGCTCTGTATCACGCGGGCCACAGATGACAGCCCCAGGGGCCGCATGCGGCCCACAGGCTGCGTGCTTGAGACCCCTGCTCTAAACGTATGCAGAAAGGACACTCTTTTGATATATGTTAGGTTTATGTGAGTCTATGGATGAGTTTAGTGTATGCGCCGGGAGCAATATCTGGCATATGTCAAACACACACCGAAAACTTTATCTGACCATAGCTTTAAAACTGAGTATTTTGATGCTGATTTTGACGTGAAAAACCGCGTAATGAGAGCCAAAGAACGGCTGATGCATTTTGTTTTCCCAAGTGGCTTTTAGCTGCTCGTGGGGAAAAAAAAAAGCGGTTTGCCGCGGTTTGCCGCGGTTTAGACTCTGACATAAAAAGCGTTTTTTGCCCGCAGTCCTCAATGGCCATGGGTGAAATACGCTTTGAAAGCCACGGCAAAAAAGCACAGGCAGGTCAAAATCTGCCTTAAAATTTAGAAGATTTTTTCTGCCTACAAAATACTCTGTGTAAACTAGGCCTTAAACTCTTTTTAGGGTGTTCTATCACATTCTTTAATTTGAGGCCTATCACTACTGCCGTATTTTTCTATTAACATCACCTCTTTCTATATTCTTCTTCTCATCCCTTCATATGTGTGTATGCATATTAACTAGCTCAATGTGTCTTCCCCAATTTTTGTATAAAAGATTGCTGAACCATAATATATAACAAGCACTATCACATTTTGTGTCACCTATTTTCTTCATACATTGTAAGCTCTTGTGAGCAGGGCCCTCGCTCCTCTTGTTTGATTTGTTAATTAGTTTTGTCACTCTGCAATGTCACTTGGTACATGTTCCCTCTGAATTGTAAAGTGCTGAAGAATATATAGGTGCTATATAAATAAAGATTATTATAAAAACATAAGATCACTAAAATGTCATTTTAAAAGCTTTTGTAAACGTTTAAAGAGGACCTGTCATAGGTCATATAAGCTGAACTGGTTAACTGACCCGAATAGCGCTGTCTCCCTGATACCGGCGCTGTTGTTTTTATTTCCCTGGACCCTCCCATTCCCTATATACTAATTTGCTGTAGTTAGCCAATGGGGTGGAGCTAGCTTCTCTGCCTCTGATGCTGACCAATCAGCGTGAGGCAGCTTAAGGGTAGTTCACTTCCTGTTGGCTAACTACAGCAAAATAGCATACAGGGAGCCAACACAATAGTGGGCTATATTTCTGTAATGCAGGGTCCAAGAAAAACGTAATTGGGAAGACAGCGCTTTTCAGGTCAGTAAACCAGTTCAACTTATATGACCTAGTGACAGGTCCTCTTTAAGGAGCGAGAAGGGCTGCTGGTCATGCCTCGTGTCCCAAAGACCCACTCTTCTATACAAAATTACAAAGATTTTTCCTTATCAGGTGGCACCTATATATATTAATCTGCTGCCACTTGATGAGACTTTTCTTCCAAAACGCTTTGCTTGTCATGTCTCATCAGGGATCATACGGACTATCAGAGGTCATTACGTGTCGGTATTACATTACAACCACTGAGAATTCTTTCAACTGAAGGAGTTTTCCCGGAAACATGTATTCCTGAATTATTATATGGGCTGAAATTAAAATCTTTACAATGAAATGTCTAAATGCAGGGGTTGCTTGTTGCCCAGACCCCTATTTTCTATAAAAATCAGCCCTGGTTGTGGGAACACTGTAACTGGCATTGTTATGGTTATTATTGGTATTTTTATGGCACTGTCTAGGTTATTCTATACACATTCTATTATGGTATAGGCATTGACTATTATTATCATCATAATTTTTAGGGTCTACATTATGCCTTATTTGTATTTTCCTCCCTTAGTTTACAATTCTTCAACAATACATTAAACTTTGCACTTCCATGCAGTGCGCTGTCACTATTTTATGCTCATTCTATTAACCCAGAATCTCCAAAAATTTATATGTACTGACCTTTATTTATAGACGTATATCCGCAACGTATATTATTTGCCGTGCTGCTTTTACCTAATGTAGCAAAATAATATCATATCTCACTCCATGGAAACCAATGTGGCGTTGTATATTTGGTTTTTGATATCATTTTTTTATTTTTGTAATACATTATATATTTGTGTTTTTATCTTTGTTGTTGCTTAAATTAATAAATAAACAAACATCTTTTTGATACAATATATATATTCTAGTCTATATGCTCTCTTTGGTCGATTTTGGTTTATATCATGTCTATTTGGGAGCCATAGGCTGTTCCCTTCTCATTTGAGACGGACTATTTATAGGAATAACTCTTGGTAGAATATAGGATGCTGTAAGTAGTGGCCTGTATTCTGTATACACTTACCTGTAGCTTTTTTAGGACCTTTGCCGGTCATTTATCTGCCAATGCCTTCATCTGTTATAGAATCTCTCAAATTTATAAATTCTGAGAAAATAATTATAAGCTCTACCTACAATTCCCTAAAATGACAGAAAATATTCTTCTTTAGTTCATTAAAAGGGAATCTAGAACTTAATCAGATTTTAATACAAATCTGGGAAAACTATTGTCAACAGTATGCAAGGAAGTCAATCGCACCAAATAAGATCTCTTAATTTCACGCTTGGGTCTTGTGCCTAAAGGGCTGATAATGTGACAAAACAAAATATTGCAACAATCTCCTCCCGCTGTCTTCCTATGGTTTTAGGAATACAACCCACTGTTCTAAGTGAAGGAAAAATCCAATCTAGGCAATATCTACACAGCTCAGTGGGTGCCCTGCAAATAATAAAACCCCTGCTGACAAGATTATAGGAGAATCCCTTCCTGAATGTGCTACACACTGTAATCCACAGAGCAGTGAGATGGGGCAATCGCTTCCCCGTGAGTCATAAAGGAGGATAGGTCACAGCTATTATTCCTTAATTAGGTGAAATCAGCTTCACCCCTTACTATGGCATGCTGAATTAGGCAACTGCGTGTGGGAACCAAACTCCAACTTTTCTAATTCAGGCTGTCAACCCACAGGCCCAGGGTGGGAAACGGAACTAGACCTTTAAGAAAAAATGTCCAACAAATTAAGGGGATTTCGCTTAAGTTTTACGCTGTCTTTGTACTGACAAGATTAGCACCCCGGAGTCTAAAAAGGAGCAATGCGGATTAAAGAAATGAAACACAGTTCAAGCCACTAAAGTCAAAATGAAATAAATCTGATTACGATGCTTTATTATTAGTACGTCTTTACTTATCTAAAAGACATTTTAATTTTATACTTATTCTGAGAACCCCTATTCCGATTGCGGATCGTTGTTATTGCTGCTAGTGGCAATGACCATTACATGATGCCCATTGAAATCAATGTCCGTGGTCCTCTAGTGTAGAGAGCTGTGCTGGTGCGGTTCTGGACTCTGGGTAATAGAGGAGGGGTCCCAATCTAAGGAGCTTCCTCTATTACCTTTAATAAGGAATTTTCATGGCTGCAAGCAGAGCTGCAACACAAAACTACTGGACGCCAATTCAAATTTTGTTACAGGGACCCCTAATAACCATGTGCCAATTATATTACTGATGCCTTTTTATGTGGCAGAGGGGCTTGGCTGCCCTCAGGCACCAGGGTCCAGGTGCAACTGCTATCTCTGTACCTCTATAACTTTGTTCCTGGGCATAACTACCAGTCTAGAAGGCATAGAAACTGCTATGGTGCCCAGCAACTACAGGGTCCCACTTCCACTCACAGGTGGACATGTCTAAGGGTATGTACACACACACACAAACTCAAAAATGTCTGAAAACACGGAGCTGTTTTCAAGGGAAAACAGTTCCTGATTTTCAGACGTTTGTTAAGCCACTCGCGTTTTTCGCGGCGTTTTTTACAGCTGTTTTTCTAGAGTCAATGAATAACTGCTCCAAAAACGTCCCGCGAAGTGACATGTACTTGTTTTTCGCAGGCGTCTTTTTACGTGCCGTTTTTGTAAAACGAGGCGTAAAAAAAACGCCCCGTCGGAACAGAACTCCGTATTTCCCATTGAAAACAATGGGCAATGTTTGTAGGCGTTCTGCTTGCGATTTTTCAGCCGTTTTTCGGGATATTTACGGCCCAAAAAACGTCTGAAAACGCTACGTGTTCACATACCCTAAAACATATTTAGTGACAGTGTTAGTGATCCCTATAGGTAATGCAGAGGCGTAGCTAGGTTATCCAGCACCCGGGGCAAAGATTCAGTTTGGCGCCCCCCCCCAACCTCTTTCCCGACATCTCCTTCCCCCTCGCCGTGTTTGTTTTCTCTACCAATCGACGTGTCATTTCTTTTCCACATTTCTTTTTATGTAACGCGAGCATAAAAACATTTGTACATTTTACAAGCAATATAGTTCTATACACAACACCAGAACCAAGCTCAGTACATATATACAGCACCAGCACAAATACAGCTCAATTTAGTGCAACCCCTGCCGTATAGGTGTGTACGGCGTAAAACTACAGCTCCCAGCATGGCCCGAACAATGATAAGGATATGCTGGGAGTTGCTGTTTCACAAAAAATAAATCCTATCAATCATACCACCCATCATCTCGCTGCAGATCATACAGTGACTACAGTACTGATTAGAGGCAGAATAAATATTTACATCAAGTGACTCGCCGGTGACGTCTCAGATTCTAGTTCTTTTTCTCCATCCGGTCCAGACCTCTATGACGACTTCTCCCGGTCACAGACATTTCTGCAGTTTGCCGCTCACATGTCTTCAGCTTCTCACTTTTCCAACATTTCTGCACCTATAAATAAACATAAAGTTATCATTATACCACACACTACGCCCCTAAATATAATAGCGCCATTCACTGCACCTCTAATTATAATAGCACCATACACCGTGTCCCATACACACACTGTGCCCCCTGTAGATAGTGCCTGCCATAGAGCCCCCTGTAGATAGTGCCTGCCATAGAGCCCCCTGTAGATAGTGCCCCTATATAGCCCACCCCTGTATATAGTGTCCCACAAATAACTCCCCCTATAGCGCTCTACAGATAGCCCACCCCTGTATATAGCCCCCCTGTAGATATAGCCCACCCCTGTATATAGTGCTCCACATATAGCCCAACCCTGTATATAGCCCCCTGTAGATATAGCCCACCCCTGTATATAGTGCTCTACAGATAGCCCACCCCTGTATATAGCCCCCTGTAGATATAGCCCAGCCCTGTATATAGTGCTCCACGTATAGCCCAACCCTGTATATAGCCCCCTGTAGATATAGCCCACCCCTGTATATAGTGCTCCACAGATAGCCCACCCCTGTATATAGCCCCCCTGTAGATATAGCCTA
This sequence comes from Rhinoderma darwinii, assembly GCF_050947455.1. Taxonomy (NCBI): domain Eukaryota; kingdom Metazoa; phylum Chordata; class Amphibia; order Anura; family Rhinodermatidae; genus Rhinoderma; species Rhinoderma darwinii. Next base: position 45,735,390 of record NC_134691.1, read on the forward strand.
CCCCTGTATATAGCCCCCCTGTAGATATATCCTACCCCTGTAAATAGTGCTCCACAGATAGGCCAACCCTGTATGTAGCCCCCCTGTAGATATAGCCCACCCCTGTATATAGTGCTCCACATATAGTCCACCCCTGTATATAGTGTTTCACAGATAGCCCACCCCTGTATATAGCCCCCCTGTACATATAGTGCTCCACTAGATAGTCCACCCCTGTATATAGTGCTCCACAGATAGCCCACCCCTGTATATACTATATACAGGGGTGGGCTATCTGTGGAGCACTATATACAGGGGTGGACTATATGTACAGGGGGGCTATATACAGGGGTGGACTTTCTGTGGAGCACTATAGGGGGAGCTATTTGTGGGATACTATATACAGGGGTGGGCTATATCTACAGGTGGACCATATCTACAGGGGTGGGCTATATCTACAGGGGTGGGCTATATCTACAGGGGTGGGCTATATCTACAGGGGTGGACTATATCTACATGGGTGGGCTATATCTACAGGGGTGGGCTATATCTACTGGGTGGGCTATATACAGGGGTGGGCTATATCTACAGGAGTGGGCTATATCTACAGGGGTGGGCTATATCTACAGGGGTGGGCTATATCTACAGGGGGCTATATACTATATAGCCCCCCCCTGTAGCTATAGCCCACCCCTGTATATGGTGCTCCATAGATAGCCCACCCCAGTATATAGCCCCCCCTGTAGATAGACCCCCCCCGTAGATAAAGCCCCCCCGTGTAGACAAAGTGCCCCCCATGTAGATAAAGTCCCCCCCATGTAGATAAATTCCCCCTTGTACATAAAGTCCCCCCCCGTGTAGACAAAGTCCCCCCATAGATAAATTCCCCCTTGTAGATAAAGGCCCCCCCCCGTGTAGACAAAGTCCTCCCCTGTAGATAAAGTCCCCCTTGTAGATAAAGTCCCCCCCCCAGTAGATACAGCCACACACTTTTATTACAATTTTAAAAAAAATTATTCAAACTCACCTTATTCCCGCTCCCACGCCGTCCGGCAGCCATGGAGACCTGCTCTCTTCTGCGCAGGTCTCCTGGTGGTTGAACGCAGCGTCTATGAAAGGCGCTGATTGGCTGGGCAGGATGACTTTCCCTGCCAGTCAGTCAGCGCCTTTCATCGACGGAAGCTTCACTGGTACAAAAGGTACCAGTTGCTTCACTAATGGAAAGGCGCCTGAATGGCTGGGCACGGAACGTGCCCGGTCATTCATTGCTTCTAATTGTACCTGTGTCCTTGCGACACACGTACAATTATAGTGCAGGAGGAGGTGGCGCTGGCACCCCCCTCTAAACTTCGCCCGGGGCACATGCCCCGCCTGTCCCCCCCCCCTAGCTATGCCCCTGGGTAATGGAAGGGGCAGTGCAAAGTTGAATGTATTGTAGAAGATTGGGAAACTTTGGGTGGAAAATACAAATGATTCCTAGTGGCAACCATAATAATATTAATAATAATAATAATAATAATGATGATGATGATACTACACTTAACCCCTTAATACTGAAAGTATTTTAAACCTTAATGAGCAAGCAATTTTTTTATGTTATTTCATCATGGCATTCAAGGACTTATAGCTTTTTTATTTTTCGGTCAACATAGCTGTATATGGTCTTGTTTTTTGCGGGACAAGTTGTATTTTTAATAGCACCATTTTGAAATACTTATAAGTTATTGATTAACTTTTATTAACTTTTTTGGTGGGGTAATAGGAAAAAACCCTGAAATTTCTCTACTTTTTTGTGTCTTGAATTTCCGCCGTTTACTGTGTGGTATAAATAACATAATAACTTCATTCAGTGGGTTGTTACGATTGTGGCAATACCAAATTTATACAGTTTTTTTTAATGTTTTACTACTTTTAGGGTATGTTCACACGAGGGCGTCCGTAACGGCTGAAATTACGGAGATGTTTCAGCCTGAAAACATCCCCGTAATTTCAGCCGTAACGGCATGTGCAGGTGCTTGAACGCCGCGTCAATTACGGGTGTAATTAGCGCTGCTATTCATTGGAGTCAATGAATAACGGCTCCAATTACGGCCAAAGAAGTGACAGGTCACTTCTTTGACGCGGGCGTCTATTTACGCGCCGTCTTTTGACAGCGGCGCGTAAATTACGCCTCGTGTGAACAGACAAATGTCTGCCCATTGCTTTCAATGGGCAGATGTTTGTCAGCGCTATTGAGGCGCTATTTTCGGACGTAATTCGGGGCAAAAACGCCCGAATTACGTCCGTAAATAGGCCGTGTGAACATACCCTTACATAGTAAAAACACTTTTTTTGGGCTAAATTATTTGTTTTTGTGTCGCCATATTTTAAGAGTCATAACTTTTTTATTTTTCTGCTGACATAGCTGCATGAGGGCTTTTTTTTTGCGGGACGACTTGTCGTTTTTATTGGTACCATTTTTGAGTACATGCAACTTTTGAATCACTTTTTATCAAATTTGTTTGAAGGCAGGATGAACAGAAAACTGCAATTCTGGCATTGTGGTTTTTTTTTTTGTTTTTTTTTACGGCGTTCACCGTGATGGCTAAATAATGCAATAGTTTTATAGTTGGGGTCGTTACGGACGCAGTGATACAAAATATGTTTAACTTGTCACTTTATTTCAAAATAAAGTATTTTGCAAGGGGAAAACGTAGGGTTTTAATTTTTTTTTACTTGGGACTTTTATTTATTTATTACAAACTGTATTATACTTTTTTAAACTTTTTTATTAGTCCCACTAGGGGACTTTGCTGTGCGATCTTTTGATCACTTTTATAATAAACGGCAATACTTCTTTATTGCAGTGTATTATGCCTGTCAGTGTAAAACTGACAGGCATATGTTAGGCCATGCCTCTGACATTGCCTAGCAGGCATTTACTAAAGGCAGACCTGGGGGCCTTTGTTAAGCTTCCAGGATGCCATAGAAACCATCGGCACCCCATGATTGCATCGCGGTGGGGTGAGAGAGGGCGCCCCCTCCCTATAAAACCATTCAGATGCGACGGTCGCTATTGCGCGCCGCATCTAAGGGATTAAACATGATTGGATACCGGTGCTAGGGGTCTCCGATCGATGTCCTGAAGTCCGAGGCTGTAAGCAACAGCCCGGGCGGGAATAGCTGGGGCTTCAGAAGAACTACCCCTAACGGCCGACGTAGAAACACTATATGCCGGTCGTTAAGGGGTAAATATGTCCTTAGCCTACTTGCTGATAAATGAGGATAATGGTGGAATTAGCCCATTTCAAGTTTCGCCATGGGATCCATTGGATTCTTGTTACACCCCCTGGCATTTTACATGGGGTTGTCTAACCCAGTTGATACATTTAACCTTATGGACGGTCTATACTTTTAATCACATGTATTATTTATGCTTAGATATAACAAAGCTTTCCAAAACTCTTCATAAAAAGTTCCTCTGGTTTCTAAAGACCCTTTTACATGGACCAACTATAGGGCAAATAAGTGTCCACAGAACGGTTTTTTCCGATCATTGCCCTGTAAACAGGGAAGTGATCAGCTGATGAACAAGCAAATGCTCGTTCATCGGCTGATTGTATTGTTTATGCTGCAAGAAATATTATCGTTGTCAGCAGCACATCTCCCTGTGTAAACGGAGATGTGCTGCCGACATGATAGAAATGTATGGAGACGAAGGATCATAGTAACCTTCGCTCGTCCCCATACATAGCTCCTTGTGAATGGAACAAACCAGCGCCGATCGGCGCTCATTTACACGGCCCATGTTGGGCTGTGTAGGAGGACCCTTAGTTCCATGGGTTAATATATTAGGAAATAGCATTAGGTTTATATAAAAGGAAGGGCATCCTCAGGATTTCAATTTTCCCACAGTTGCCCTTAGAACCTGTCGCTAAATGATATATATCCAATTTAAGCCTTCTATAGTTGGCCTATTTATGTAGATAAGTATTTTTCTTGTTGTCAGGTTGCAGTGAAGAAACAGGGATTTATAGGTAGCGTTAGATTTTTGTGCATTTGCAGCAGAAGCAATTCCACTAATCAAGTAAAGTATATTAGGAAATTCTTCAGATGGCAGATCCAGGTCCTTAAAGCCATTGTGATTACTACGGCAGTGTTTCTTATTTACTATCAGGTTAAATGATATTATTTTACATTCTTGAAATCCATATAGGATGTCACAACTCTGGGGGTATGTGGACCCACTAGGCCGCTCCGCCGAAGCAGAGTAGCAGCTCGCCAAAACATAGTCAATGTAAGTCTTTAGAACTAGCGTACCTGTATAGAAGTTCTGACAGACACGTGGTGTAGCAGACTCCATGGCTCTGATGATGCTTGGCATGACAGATGACGCTTGGCGTGACAAATTACGCTTTGCGTGGCAGATGACGCTTGGCGTGGCAGATGACACTTGGCGTGGCAGATGACACGTGGCACAGAGGATGAAGTCAACTCTATCACTAGACTACACTCAGAAACAAACACAATTACTGGAGACGGGATACAGGAAATAGGATACGGGAACACTGGGAACATGAAACAACTAAGGGACCATTTGCTAACGAACATGGGTAGACACAGCAACGCTCAGGCAAGGAGAGGGAGGGCAGAGCCCTTTTTATAGTCCAGGGTGTAAAGGGATTGGCTGGGGAACTAAACACAGGTGAACGCACGTGCACCCTATAGGACACCGAGGGGAACTGCAGCCGCGTGTGTCGGCGTCCCTTTGGAGGGAGACGCCGACATAAAGGAAGTGTCTTGCGGTTGCCGGTAATTAGGACGTGCCAGCGGTCAGCGACGGCGGGCACAACAGTACCCCACCTTACGCCTTCTCTTCTTAGGTCCAGTGTGTAAGAGGAACTTCTTGATGGGAGCTGGGGCATTGATGTTCTCTTTTGGCTTCCAAGACATCTCCTCAGGACCAAACCCTTTACAGTCCGCCAGATAAAAAGTCTTTCCCTCTACCCTTTTGCAGTCCAGGATTTCCTTCACCTCAAAGATGTCAGAAGAACCGCTGGGAGAAACTGTATAACCAGGAGATTTGATGTAGCGTTCAAGAGCACAGGCTTTAAGAGGGACACATGGAACGAGTTGGGGATTTTGAGAGTTGGAGGCAGACTAAGCTTATAGGACACAGGGTTTATTTGCTGTAACACCTCGAAGGGGCCGAGGAAACTGGTAGCAAATTTGTGAGAAGGGATCTTCAGACGAATGTTCCTCGAAGAGAGCCAGACCTTTACTCCAGAGAGAAACTGAGTAGGAACCCTTCTCTTCTTATCGACATATGGTTTCATGCAATCCAATGCCTGAAGAATCGCGGACTTGGTTTGCTGCCAGATGTGAAGAAAAGTCCCAAAAGTAGAATTCGCTGCAGGCACTTGAGACATAGTTGACACTGGGTGAAAAACTTGTGGGTACTGACTGTATACAATATACAACGGAGAGGAAGCAGTAGACTCACTTGCATGGTTATTGTAAAAGAATTCTCCCCAAGGCAGAAGCTCTACCCAATTGTCATGTTGGACAGAGACATAATGACGGAGATAATGCTCTAGCATTTGGTTGATTCGTTCCACTTGACCGTTAGACTGTTGGCAGAAGAAAAGTCCAGCTTCACATACAAAAGATTACACAGGGCTCTCCAGAATTTAGATGTGAACTGTACACCCCGGTCAGAAACAATATGAAGAGGTAGTCCATGTAGACGAAAGATGTGTTGGATGAGGAGCTGAGGGAAGGCCCATTAAAGAATAAAATGTGCCATTTTACAAAGACGATTCACTACTACCCAGATTGTAGTACAGTACATCCAGCAGAAGAGGGAAGGTCAGTAATAAAGTCCATAGCAATGTGTTGCCAGGGAGCATCAGGCACCAGCATAGATTGGAGCAGACCAGCAAATTTAGAATGAGAGGACTTGTTTAGGGCACAATTAGCACAGGAGGAAACAAGACATCTCTAGGTAGCGAGGGCAACCAATAATGACGAGCAATAAAGTCCAGAGTTGTGCGGGCACCAGAATGCCCGGCCAGTTTGGAATTATGCCCCCAGCGGAGAATTCTTTTCTTGTCAGCAGGACGGACAAATATCTTTCCAGGAGGAATTTCCTTGATCTGCAGAGGGTTTACGGAAATAATCCTAGAAGGATCAATAATATATTGAGGTTTCTCTTCTGAGTCGTCAGTTTCAAATGACCGAGACAGGGCATCAGCCTTAATGTTTTTGCCCGCAGGGCGGAAGTGTAGAAGATATTGAAATTTGGCGATGAACAGTGACCATCTAGCCAGACGAGGGTTCAGTCGCTATGCAGACTGCAGATATGTACGATTTTTTCTTGATCGGTGTAGATAATGATTGGGGTGAGCATACGCCTCTAGCAGGTGTCTCCATTCTTCCAAGGCCAACTTGACAGTGAGCAATTCTCCGTAGAGAAGAGTTTGGAATAGAATCTGCAAGATACTGCGTTACCCTTAGAATTATTTTGGAACAGGAGTGCTCCAGCACCAATGGAAGATGCATCAACCTCCACAGAAAACTGTTGCGTAACATCAGAATGATGAAGAACAGAGGCAGAAGTGAAGGTGCCTTTGAGATTGGAGAATGCTAACTCTGCCTCAGGGGTCCAGTCCTTATCGTTCACTCCCTTTCTGGTAAGAGCTGAAATGGGAGAGGCAAGGGATGAGAAATTTGGGATGAACTGACGGTAAAAATTAGCAAATCCAAGAAATCTCTGTATTGCTCGGAGACCCTGAGGACGTGGCCACTCCAAGACGGATTTCACCATTTCTGGATCTATTTGAAGACCACGATCGGAGACAATATAGCCCAGGAAGGGCAAGGACCTCTTTTCAAATACGCACTTCTCCAGTTTCGCATATAATTTCACCCTGAGCCGCAACAAGAATTGGTGTACATGCTTCCGATGCTTTGTGAGATCGGGTGGGTAGATCAAGATGTAGTCCAGATACACCACCAAACAGACATACAGAAGATCACAGAGGATGTCGTTCACAAATTCTTGGAATACTGCTGGAGTGCTACACAGTCCAAAGGGCATGACAAGATACTCATAGTGTCCGTTCCAGGATGTTAAATGCGGTTTTCCATTCGTCACTCTTGTGTATACGAATCAGGTCATAGGACCCGCGTAGATCCAGCTTAGTAAAACCCTTAGCTTCACGAACCCTGTTGAAGAGCTCAGGGATAAGTGGCAAGCGGTACTTGTTTTTTACAGCAACTTGGTTTAACCCATGGTAATCAATGCATGATCAGGATGACCCATGCTTTTTCTCCACAAAGAAGAATCTGGTTCCGGCTGGTGAAGAAGACTTCGTGATAAAGCCTCTCACCAGGTTGTCCTTGACATACTCCGACATGGCCTGAGTTTCAGGCAAGGAAAGCGGGTAGACCAGTCTACGAGGAAGTGAGGGAGCAACTCTATAGGGCAGTCATATGGACGATGAGGAGGAAGAACCTCTGCCTCCTTTTTCCTGAAGACATCAGCGTAGCTGGCATACTGTGGAGGCAATCCTGACATCCGCTGCAGACATCGGGGTCCCCACTGTAGGATCTCTCCGGAATTCCAATCAAGGACTGGGGCATGCTGGCGAAGCCATGGCAATCCTAGCAAGGAGAGGGTTAATGGCTTTAATTAAGACATAGGAGTTCTTCATTCAAAGCTAATTGCCTTCTATCTGTAGTCTTAGTGGCTTAGTAATGGACAGAATAGGGTCCGGCAGGGTCTGTCCATCAACTGAAGTGACCGCCAGAGGTTTCTCCAGAAGGACAGTGACCAAGTGAAGACGGTCTACCAGGTCCTGCTGGATATAATTTGCAGCCGCTCCGGAATCCAAGTAAGCAGGCACAATGTGAGATCCTTCACTGGTGACAATTGACACAGGAATAGACCGTTTGGTAGAGAATTTAGTAGTTGAGGGATATTCGCATAGGATTGTCTCTCCAATCAAGCCTAGATGCTAGGGTTTCCTGTCTTTTGAAGGCATTGGCGCATGAAATGTCCCTTGCGGCCACAGTACAGACATAATCCAGTCGATTGTCTGCATTGCCGTTCCAGGTCGGACAATCAGAGTTTATCCATCTGCATAGGCTCTTCCAGAGGTGCAGCAGGACAGGGCAGTAGCGGCCTTTGAAATTTTGATGCCAGTCGACAAGATCTCCTCTCCCGATGGACTTCCAAGGTGCGCTCTTGGATCCTCATATCGATCGATCGATTCTCGGTTGCCAGAAGTATTAGGGCATCTAAGGTAGCAGGAAGTTCTCGAGCTACCAGTTCATCCTTAAAGGGTAAACTAAACGCTCAACAAACTTCTGACATGTCATACTGACATGTCAGAAGTTTTGATTGGTGGGGGTCTGATCACTGAGACCCCCACCAATCGCTAAAAAGCAGCAGAAGTGCTCGTGTGAGTGCTCAGCCGCTTAATTTCCGTTCGGCTTTTTCCAGAAATCAATGTAGTCTATGAGCCCGTACACCGCTACATCAATTTCGGGAAAAAGTGGAACAGAAACTAAGCGGCTCAGCGCTCACACAAGCACTTCTGCCGCTTTGTTTTAGCGATTAGTGGGGGTCTTAGTGCTCGGACCACTGCCAATCAAGACTTCTGACATGTCACTATGACATGTCAGAAGTTTATTGAACGTTATGTTACCCTTTAATATGAGGAGCAAGACCATGCCAGAAAGTCGCCACCAAGACCTCATTATTCCAAGCCAGCTCCGCCACCAGCGTACAGAAGGAGATGGCGTACTCCCCTACAGTTGACTCCCTTTGCTTGAGGGTTAGCAGTGAGGCAGCTGCAGAGACTGTTCGACCCGGTTCCTCGAACACTGTACGGAAAGTCTCTAGAAACAATGGTAGATCAGTGAATTCCGGCCCCTCTCGTTCCAAGATGGGGTTCGCCCATGACAGGGCTTTGCCAGCCAGGAGAAAAGAGAAGGGCAAGTAACTTAAAGTGGAACGTACATTGATTGATAAAGCCTCCACAATCCTTAGGATCCCTGATGTAGCGAGGCGGTAGAGGCAGCGAAATTGTAGACCCAGGGCCGGCAGGAGGGGTAACAGGTAGTGGAACAGCGGAAGCAGCCAGAGGAGATGCAGTAGGATCATCCAAACGGGTGATTATTGAATTTAATGCCTCTAAGAGCTGATCCTGGCGTGCACGGAGGTCAGGCATGTCCATTTGCATCACCTGTCTTGGGTTGACCAGTGTGATCCATGGATTTAGCGTACTGTCACGACTCTGGGGGTATGTGAACCCCCTAAGCCGCTCTGCCGTAGCGCAGTCAATGTGAGTCTTTAGAACTAGAGTACCTGTATAGAAATTCTGACAGACACTTGGCGTAGCAGACACTATGGCGTAGCAGACTCCTCAGCACAGATGACACTTGATTTGACAGATGATGCTTGGTGTGGCAGATGACACGTTGGCACAGAGGATGAACTCGACTCCAACACTAGACTACGCTCATGAACAAACACAATTACTGTATACAGGATGCAGGAAACAGGATACAGGAACACTGGAAACAGGATACAACTAAGGGACCATTTGGTAATGAACATGGGTAGACACAACAACTCTCAGGCAAGGAGAGGAAGAGCAGAGCTAAACACAGGTGCACGCGCTGGCCCTTTAAGGCCGGGAGTGAGCTGCAGCCGCTTATGCTGGCGTCTCTGGGGAGGGAGACACCGGCATGAAGAAAGTGTCCTGCGGTCGCGGCTGCCAGTAAGTAGGACGTGTCACCGGTCAGTGCCCAACATAGAATACCAATGATGATCATGGCCTGATGATTAGAGAATTGAAATGCATAAATTCCTTATCTTTGTCATTTTAGTTAGGGCACATGATGCATCATTTCAACAGTAAATTCGGGGAGCAGAACGTACAAACACATGAAGTAACTTTGTGAGGCAATTTTTCATTTTTCACTGGAGTTTTGCTTTAGACCACTAAATGGGGCATTTAGTCGCACAAAGCCCTTGAATGTCTACAACTTTACATCCATTTCTTCATGAGCTCCTTTTTTTTTTTTTAATGCATAGAAAATGAAAATCTACAATTTAGTTAAAGTCATATACTAAGCGTGGGTTCACATATATCATTTGTGTTCGGCCAGTCATTTCAGCCATACAACTGATGATATTGTTGCACACGGGTCCATAGCCTGACAAATGCTTCATGCTACATTTTTCTGTCCGGTGCAGGGAGGTGTCCGGCATCACAACTGATGCATATGATGCCAAAACTGTTCACATGGGATCCGTTCTGGCATTAGTTTCCACTAACGTTTCTGTATCATACCGGAGGGAAACCAAACTGGATCGCCGGAAATATGTGAAGCAGGGGTCTTAACTCATTATTGGTATGCTATAGGGGGTCTTACCTGGTGCTCACAGTTCCATAGATCCATGGGGGTATTCATACCGAGAGATATTTACTGTACAGATTCCTGGGTACTTCATGACAACCGCTGCTCGGGGCTTCAACATGAATCTGTCGAGAAAACAACGTCTCTATTAAAACCCCCATGTATTTCTAGAACAACAGGAACCTGGTAAGTATAACTTTGGGACTAGGGTGGGAATAACTGAAATAATTATATTTACACCATCATTTATAAAAATATGAAGTATATCTACTGTATATACATTCTGGCCTATGTTTGGAAAGCTTGGAGCATACACCTAAATACATATTATTTGGACAATACCAATATGTGCCAGTAGATGGCAGTAAATATAAACATTGGATTATGCTGAACGCAACCTTTGCCTTCTCTGATAGCGACCCCCCCCCCTTAGCATTTTTAAGGATGACAACACCTCAGAGTTTTATGACCATCAAGAGAATTTACAACTAAGTCCTGTACTGATGTAATGAAATGTAATATATGCTGTGTAATGAATTATGAGATGTTATTTGGTTTCAGGATTTTATTACTCCAATCAGTTATGACTATATTTCCTTTTATATGAGAACTCACACTTTAAACATACCAGATGACCGTGTGATATTATAGAGAAACACCTAATGAAGTGGATTCCTGCAGCACAAAAACAAAAGTTAAAAATAAACATTTTCATTTAGTGATGTCAATAGGTTGTAAGCCTCAGACAGCAGAACCTTGATAGAGAGGCGTCTTAAATTTGTAAAAAAAATTTAAAAAAAAATTGGAATTTATATTCTAACATTTCTCTTGGGAAGTACTTTTTATCGGTCACAGAAAGTACATACACATATTATAGGCTCTTTATACTTCGGGTGACTTTAGGTATGCAGTAGGATCATTTTGTCCTGCTATCGATAGTGTTCTGCTAGTCAAGCAAGTTTTATTTCCTATATTAAATAACATAAGCCGAATTATTTAGAAAATGTAACAAAATTGCTGCTCATTCACGGTCGAAGAGTCAAAAATGGATAGCGACTGTTTACTTCCAGTGGGTAAAACTCTGTCCATGGTCATGTGCTGGACGCAGAGGTGCTGGGATCGGTGCAGTATGTGTATCAGAGCTGTGTCTTGTAACGAGCCATGCACCTGTGTGTCCATCACATGACCATGGACAGAGTTTTATCCACTGGAAGTAAACAATGAATGTTCCTACTAAATAACAGCAAGCAGAGATCTGGAAAACCGGGAGGAATTAATACAGAAAGTATATTGGAAAAGTGTATAACGTCTATAACCGGAAAAAAAACAACTTTTCCTGGGCCCCAAAACAAATTCTATAACAAGGCCCCAGCTGCAATGTGGTGTTTCCCTATGTGGCAGAGGACTCCCTCAAGCACCATCCTCAGGTCCGACTGCTACCTCTGCACCCCTCCATAGATACGCCCCTGGAATCCCCATTGACAACAATGTTCCCGAGCACAGGCAGGAACAGAATGAGCTGAGACATGGACCGTCTTGCAGCTTCTGACTGACCAAGAAGACTCAGAACCTCGAATTCACATATATCCCATAGAATAATTTAAGCCCCCAATCAAAGGCTATTCCCATAATATAGACTGTGGCCGTGATGAATAAAGGGCTACTCCATGTAAAACAATCTAAGTTAAAGGGTTATTCCCATCTTAGACATTTATGGCATATCCAGCCCTGGCAGCCACACTTATATTGCGAACGAAGGTCATCCGACCCATATTCTGCCTGGTAAAGCAGCTGCTGACTACCGATGCCAGGTGGAGACTAAGTGGAGAGGTGGTCGCGCATGTGTGGGACTCTCTCCATTCTGTTCTATGGGAGTTACGGAAACAGACAAGCAGCGCTTCCTCCCTCCCCCTTCATTCTTTACCTTTATGCGGCAGCCAGTGGTCACCTCACCAGACAGGACAGGGGGTTGGGGATATGTGGATATGCCATCAATGTCTGACATGGCAATACTCCTTTAAAGAATCTCAAAATTTACTGTTTCTGGAAGTTCTATAAAATGGAAAGATGAATATTTCTTCTGAGAAGTAGGGTGGGCATTTTAGCCTCACCCATTGTGGAAAGGTATATACAATCACGCTTACAGCCATGCACTCTCCATAGAGAAATGTTAGCAGTAGAATGGCAGTACCTTTCAAAATGGCACTGCTATAGGATGCCACCTTCAAACAAGTCAGTTTGTCATATTTCTGCCCTTCTAGAGCGGCCCCTGTCAACTGTCAGGCCCCATTCACACAGGATTTTATCTGCATCAAATCCACTAACCTTCTGCATCCAATGCACGGGAATACGGTTTTTGTAACCCTGTAAAATCCAACCGTAACATAACTCCAACCGTAATCTGTAAGGCCTTATGCACACTACCGTAGTGGTGTGCACGGCCGTGATTTGCGGCTCAGACGGCCGCGGAGTGTCACCTTAGACCTAAAGTCCCATGCACACGAACGTATTTTTGCGGCGACAATTCACCCGCAAATCTGCGGGTGAATTGCGGCCCCATTCATTTCAATGGGCCCATGCACACGACCATGGTTTCCACGGTCTGTGCATTGCCCAGGAGCCTGGACCGCAGAAAGAACGGACATGTCTTATTAAGGCCGTGTTTTGGGGTCCAGGCTCATAAAAATTAATGCACGCGGCTATTTGCACAGCCCGCGATTTGGGGGTGGCTAGTGGGTGACACTCCGTGGCCGTCTGAGCCGCAAATCGCGGCCATGCCCACCACTATGGTCGCATGAGGCCTAAGGGTATGTTCACACGCTAGCTGTCATTTACGTGTGAAAAGGCAGACTGTTTTCAAGAGAAAACAGCTGCCTCGTTTCACACGTAAATGCTCCTCCTCGCATTTTGCGAGCCGTCTGAGACGCTCGTAAATCTTGAGCTGTGCTTCATTGAGTTCAATGAAGAACAGCTCAAATTACGTGCCAAAGAAGTGCCCTGCACTTCTTTGCCGAGGCAGTCCATTTACGCGTCGTCGTTTTACAGCTGTCAAACGACGACGCGTAAATTACAGGTTGTCTGCACAGTACGTCGGCAAACCCATTCAAATGAATGGGCAGATGTTTGCCGACGTATTGCAGCCCTATTTTCAGGCGTAAGACGAGGCATAATACGCCTCGTTTACGTCTGAAAATAGGTCGTGTGAACCCAGCCTAAGGGAACCTGTCAGCAAGTGTTCAACATCTCTGCAGCGCCATGACAGGGGAAACCACACAAAGCATTACCCAGTCGCCATGAAATCAATAGCATGCCCATGTAATGCCAGGTTCTGCACAGTGATACGCTGTTTGCCACCGCTAGCTAACAGATGAGGGTTCCAAATCGGGGCCCCCTTTATTAACTTAGAATTCCCTTGTTTTTTTTCTTAACCAGACAACCCTAACCGTAAAGCTTGGTGCAGGATGAGTTATTTCCTGGGGCTGTTTGTAATTGTTTTGGGAATATTTCATTGTTACCCTTGGATTTGGAATGATATGCTAAACAGAAATATTAGGATGTGATGTTCCAGAGTCCACATTATTTTGGCCACGTAGTGTATGTGAAATAACGTAGTGTTTATGGGGGAGAGATTTTCCTTTCAGTCCACACTACATTCTCCTCAGACTGAAATATTTGATAACAGGGAACAATAGATTGTATTCAACTGTAAAACATGAAGACAAGCTAGACTTTAGGCTTATGTCCCTTTAAGGCTGAGATTGTGGTATATGGTTTGCTGCCGCCGACCATGCCAGCTCAATGGGGCAATGTTCTAATCAGCTCTGATAACGGTAACATTAGATAAACTATTATATTACATTACATTTTTATCTGGTAAAGAATGAAATCACTGTCCATTCCTGCGCGAGTCCTGGGATATAAAATAACCTTTTGTTCCTCAGTACAGGAAGAACAAGCTACTAATAGGGGTAAATTAGACGTCTGGGATCTGATGTCTAAATTCTAGATCCAAAATGTCTGTCAGTATCTGATTATCTCGCTTTTACCATTTATCTGAATCTGCAGGTGTTTGAGCTGTATTCACTTCTACATCATGTGTAATTTTCTGCATTGAATATCTAGCAGAGAATATGTGCGGATACTGAATTACTGAGGTAAATACAATGGACACCGGAGTCCGGCCTGTACCGGACATCTGATTGATGTCAGTATAAATGAGTTATCCGGCGTGCTCAATGGGCTATCTGCCACCCGCAGTGTGTGTAACGCTTCTCCGGACGGCTCATTGACAACAGCTAGTGGGTATGTGCTCGGGGCAATGCTGCTTTAGAAGTTTTTTCTGTGTAAATTAGGATCTTACGTAGAGGAACTTATCTTTAGCAGCCTCATGTGAATGTTCATCCTGAACCAGGTAAGGATATGTGAAACAGATACATACCTCACAAGGACCTTTCATTTGGAGGATATCCCTTACTTTTCACCCAAATATCTCTATCCATCTTTGCTTTCACACATAGTAACATCATTTGTAAGGCAGAAAAAAGACACATGTCCGTCCAGTTCAGCCTATTGTTCTGCATTGTTGATCCAGAGGAAAGCAAAACTTCCATAAGGCAAAAAGCAAATTTTTTTCATCTTAGGCGCCATGTACAGAACTGCAGTTTTGTGGCCGTATACTATACGCAATTGCGGATAATATAGAATGCATGCTTTCCTATGGGCCAATGCACACGACCATGGCTTCCATGGTTCGTGCATTGCCCCGAGCCCGGCCCGAAAAAAAGAGTAGGACATGTCATTATACGGTCTGCATTTGCGGTCCGGGATCATTGAAATTAATGCACTCTTGTGTGTGCATGGTCCATGATTGCGGACTGCCCGTGGATTACAATCCGCAGCCCGTCTATGCCGTACTCACGGAGCATACACACAGCTACGGCCATGTGCAGGAGGCCTTAGGAAAAAATCCAATATGGCAATCAGAATAAATCCCTGGATCAACTTCCCATCTACCAGTAATCTAATACCATAACTTTTAATATTATTACACTCAAGAAAGACCTCTCTTGAACTTTTTTAGTGAATTCACCATAACAACTTCCTCTAGCAGAGGTTCCATAGTCTCACTGCTCTTACAGTAAAGAATCCTCTACTATGTTTGTGTAGAAACCTTTTCTCCAGACATAGGGGATGCCCCCTTGTTATAGTTGCAGTACCGGGTATAAATAGATCATGAGAGAGATCTCTGTATTGACCTTTTATATATATTTATACATAGATATTTGGACACACTTCAGCCGTGTTTTTTCTAAATCAAATAACCCTTATTTTGATCATATTTCTGGGCACTGTCCGCCCATTCCATGTATTATTTTAGTTGCCCGCCTTTGAACCCGCTCAAGCTCTACTGTGTCTTTTTTCTGCACTGGTGCCCACAACTGTACACAATATTCCCTGTGAGGTCTTGCTAGAGATTTATAAAATGGTAGAACTATGTTCTTGTCATCTGCATATATGCCCCTTTTGATGAACCTTATGATCTTATTTGCCTTGGCAGCAGCTTCCTGACACTGGTTGCAAGTTTATTGCCAATTAAAGTTTCTTAAGTCCTTTTACATGTCAGTGTTACCCAGTATTTTCCCATTTAGTATGTAATGATGACATGTATTTTATCTTCTAATCTGCAAAACCTTACATTTATTAGTGTTAAACCTCATTTGCCACTTCTCTGCCAAAGCCTCCAACTTATCCAGATCCTTTTGTAATATATTACCTATACTGCATGATTATTGCTCATGACAGTAGCAAATTGGGCAATTGCCCAGAGTTTCCCAGTGTATGGGAACTGAGTATTATTTAGTTGCGTATGATTGTATTATATGGGAACTATATGGCAGAATTATGTGAGGTCTTTAAATGAGTATTACTTGGTTGTTGGATATTATTTTGGCACTATATGTGTGTGATTGTGTGGACTGTATATGGAAATATTTTTGGGGCATTTTGATAGTTTTATCTCTGCTGATATTACAAGAAAAACAACAAGCAGTGGTGGCTGCTGAGAGACAGGCTGTATCAGATATTGCCAGGGAAAAATGGAATACCAGCACAAGTTTCCGGAATTATTTACCGTCTGTGTCAGTGTAATACTGGGAAGGTGTCAAGCCTACAACCTAGTCTGTAACAAGCAGTGAAATGGCTCCATTTTAATTCCAATTTTTTTTATTTTTTTAGAAATCTTTCTAATAAACACAATTTTACCTTGAATTTTGGAACAGATCTGAGAATTGATAAGGGCAAAGTATTAATCTATCCTCTGCCATCTGGAATCCATCTTCATGGTGTGAACTCAGAGATTGATTCTTCGAATTGTGAATGCCCAAATTATTTATAGGTTCGATCTGACTTATTGTTGTACTTTTATTTAGTTGCTCTTTAAATGGGGTATATGTGGACCTTAGTGGCAGGGAACAGTTTAATCAAAGCTCAGAATAAAGGTGACCTAGTTTCAAATAGCAGTCATTTATATTTTATCTTCTAAAATGCACTGGAAAAATGAAACATGGACAAACACTTTTTCTTCTTTTTGTAATTGTTTTTCCTGTAACAGCCATCTGAGCCCCACAATGCACTGCTCTTTAGTAACAAGATCCCAGAAGAGCGTAGTATTCCTTTAAATTAGTTTTCTGGAATAAAAAATATTGATGGCCTATCCATCAATGTGTTAAGGCTCTATTACACGGACCAATGATCGGGCAAACGAGCATTCACAGAACGCTTGTTCCCGATTCTTGTCCTGTGTAAACAGGGCAACGATCAGCCGATGAACGAGCAATCGCTCGTTAATCGGCTGATTGTATAGTTTACGCAGCAATAAATATTATCGTTGTCGGCAGCACATCTCCCTGTGTAAACTGCTTACATGGTCGAAATGTTGTAAATGGTGTAAACAGAGCAACGATCAGCTGATGAACGAGCAAATGCTAGTTTATCGGCTGATCGTATAGTTTCTGCAGCCTAAAATATTATTGTTATGGGCAGCACATCTCGCTGTGTAAACAGGGAGACGTGCTGCCGACATGATAGAAATGTACGGGGACGACCGATTGTAGTAACGACTGCTCGTCCCCATACATAGCTCCTTGTGAAAGGTGCAAACGAGCGCAGATCAATGGACTGTCTCTTTGACCGGCGCTCGTTGCACGTCGAGCTGTGTAATAGGACCCTAATTATTGGGACCCAACCCCCAAGACCCCCATCAATCAGCAGAACAAAGGGGCTGTGGCACTCTCAAGTGAATGGGGCTGAGCTGCAGTATCAGACACGTACGGACAAGCCACTTTGCCTGAATAAACAATGAAGGGGCAGTCGAGCTCCTGCAAGTACTACGGCTCTTTCATTTTGGCTGACGGTTTACTTTAAATTGTTTTAAGCTCCTTTTACACCGGCCAATATAGGCTGTGAAAACGAGCGATGATCAATGAGACAGCTCGTTGATCAGCGCTCGTAGGCTCCTTTCACAAGGATCTATGATTGGTTGTGTATGGGGTCGAGCGCTTCTTACTACGATCGTTCGTTCCCATACATTTCCACTATGTCAGCAGCATTTCTCCCTGTTCAGGAGGATGTGCTGCCGACAACGATAATATTTATTGCTGCATAAACGATACGATCAGCTGATGAATGAGCGATTGCTCGTTTATCGGCTGATCGTTGCCATGTTTACACAGGGCAATGATTGGGTATGAGTGTTTATATGAACGATCGTTTTCCCGATCATAGGCCCGTGTTAAAGGGCCTTTACTTTGGACCAAATCCATGGACATAGACATCTGTCCAATTGCCTATTAGAACATATGGATGTCATAAAGATACGGTCCCCCGCTCAGGACCCCCTCTTGGAGCCAGAAGGGAAAGTTGGTCTCAGAGGCGTAGCTGGGGGTTTAGAACGGGGGGGGGGGGGCGGCGAAACATACCTGAGTGGGTCCATGGTTTCCATTCAGTTTCTGTTCATGGGTTCCCCTGACGGAAAGGTCTGACGGAACCCATGGTCGAAAGCCTTAGATGTGATTGGTAACAGCTTGATCCTGCATGTTGCATGCATTGGGGGCCCATTGGGTTGGGACCCACTCAGGTATGTTTCACCCCCCCCCCCCTGTTCTAAACCCCTAGCTACGCCTCTGAGACCAACTTTCCCTTCTGGCTCCAAGAGGGGGTCCTGAGCGGGGGACCGTATCTTTATGGCATCCATATGTTCTAATAGGCAATTGGACATGGGTTGTATATATATATATATATATATATATATATACATATATATATATATAGGTGTACATAGCCTTTAATCTTTTCACTGGCATCTGACAAAGGAGTTTGCATTAAAAAGTGTTGCAGACCTCTCTGAAAGTGAATGAAAGAGTATATAACCCCCATCATCCCTGTATATAACCCCCATCATCCCGGTATATACCAACCATCATCCCTGTTAGTGTATATACAAGACATCATCCCTGTATAAAACCCCTATCATCCGTGTATGTACCAGCCTGGCTGGTATATACACAGAGATGATGGAGGTTATATACATGGATGATGGCTGGTATATACAGGGATGATGGCTGGTGAATACAGGACTGGTGGAGGTTATATACAGGAATGATGGAGGTTATGTACAGGGATGATGGGGGTTATATACAGGGATGATTGTTGGCATATACAGGGATGATGTAGATTATATACAGGGATGATGGAGGATATATACAGGGATGATGGGGGTTATATACAGGGATGAAGGCTGGTATGTATAGGGATGATGGGGGTTGTATACAGGGATGATGGGGGTTATATACATTGATGATGCCTGGTCCAACCATGATCACTGCATATAACCCCCATCATCCCTGTATATAACCCCCATCATCCCCATATATAACTCCCATCATCCCTGCATATACCAGCCATCATTCCTGTATATACCAGCCATCATCACTGTATATAATTTCCATCATCCTTGTATATACCAGCCTGGTTGCTATATACAGGAATGATGGTGGTTATATACAGGAATGATGGCTGGTATATACATGGATGATGGTGGTTACATACAGGTATGATGGCTGGTATATACAGGAATGATGGAGGTTATAAACAGGAATGATGGCTGGTATATACAGGGATGATGGTTGTTATATACAGGGGGGGTTACATACAGGGATAATGGGTAGTCCAGCCATCATCGCTGTATTAACCCCCATCATCTCTGTATATACAAGCTGTTATCCCAAACTATATAACTTTATCCATCAGGGAAGGGTGGTTACTCACCCTCTCCTCACACGCAGGCTTCTTCTGCTTCTGATGGGCAGCATCAGAGGCGTGCTCTAGCAGATATGCCTGGGTCTGTATGGCGTTATCTACAGGGGGGGTCTGTATGGCGTTATCTACAGGGGGGTCTGTATGGCGTTATCTACAGGGGGTCTGTATGCCGTTATCTACAGGGGGGCTGTATGGCGTTATCTACAGGGAGGCTGTATGGCGTTATCTACAGTGGGGGCTGTATGGCGTTATCTACGGGGGGGCTGTATGGCGTTATCTACAGGGGGGCTGTATGGCGTTATCTACAGGGTGATTTGGGGCTGTAAGACATTATCTACAGGGGGGCTGTAAGGCGTTATCTACAGGGGGCTGTGTATTGTGCTATCTACAGGGGGCTGTGTATGATGCTATCTATAGGGGGGCGCTGTGTGGTGGAATCTATAAGGAAGCACTATCTACAAGGGGGGGGGGGTTGTGTGATACCCAGCAGAGGGGGGGCCCCAGTCAAAAGTTTGCTATGGGGCCCAGTCTTTCCTAGTTACGCCCCTGCATCAAGTAATAGATTTAGGTGAATTAAACTTAATGTATATGGGATGGAAGGAACATACTGTTAGTTTCTGCTGTGTAAGAAGAAATTTAACATGCAAATAACAAAATATTTTGCCAAGTGAGAACAATTAGCCGCTTTGTCTATAGAGTGCAGTCAGCTCATTTGGTATATTTCCTCTAGCACACGTGGTTGTAATTGTGCTGACATTTCTATTTATTTCTTTCTCTTGTATGTAACATGTAAGAACCTCATTCTTCTTTTCTCTTTTTTTTACAATGAAGAACGTTGTAACGTGACCCAAGTGTCTATAATGGCCCTGATCTAAAATTTACAATATCAGGTACTTTTTGTATCAGGTTGAGGCTACCTGGGGACATTTGCATGCAAGAGCCTGACCAAAACCATGGGAAGATTACGTAGTTTTCCCTTAAATCCACTATTGCTTTCATTTGTTCCTTGCTTGACTATCCTCACTATCAAAAGGATAATGATGTAACAGGTGCATCATTTTTTTTTTTTTACAGCTTCACAGGAACTATAAAGGGTTTTCTCATCCCTCACAGACAACTCCGCCACTCAACTGAGCGACGTGTGTCCCGGGCCCCAGATCCTCTGCAGACAGCTGATTTTTCCAGGGGAATTTCAGTCGCCTGATTATTTCTCCAGTAGCGGCCTCTGCAGGAGCAATGTAGCATCACATGTCAGACATTCGTAGAATAACTGTCCATGTAATAAGGGACAGATGTGATAGCCGCTGTTTGTTAGCAGCTCTCCGCTCTCGCTGTTAGAGGTGGTAATAGGCCGTGTAGACTTAATGCACAGTGGTGGGTAGCCATATCAAAACATGTATGCTACTGCAGCCCAGCCATGGCAAAAGTCACTATGTAGCCCCAGCCTAAGGCGTAAGTCTTTTTCACCTGTGCATTGGTCTTATGTAAGAAGCTATTAACATACCTGGTGTCAAAAGATCCAGAGATTTGTTTCTCCATACTAGGACTGGTATCAGCTCCAGGAACTTCTATTTACAGGTCAGGGAAGAACGTGATTCTTTAGACCCATTTATGGCCTATACTTGGCCCCATCATTGCAGTGCCTGGCACAACGACGTCCATATGCGTGTGGCTGTGCCTGACGCTGGAGCTCAACCACGTCCAGCCCCATTGAATTAAAAGGTTATTCCCAACATAGACATTTATGGTATATCCACATGATGTGCCATAAATGTCTGATAGATGCGGGTTCCAGCTCTTGGACCCGAAACCCTAGCAGAGAACGGGGGTCGCCCAATCCCCCATTTTGCCATGTGAGGCAGCCGCTGGCCGTAGATTCTAGGCAGGGACTGGTGGAAAGGGGGCTGCGGCTCTCTCCAGTCTACTTTAGGGGAGATACGGAAACAGCGAAGCAGCGCTTTTTCAGCTGTTTCTGTAACTCCCATACAGTAGAATTGAGAGAGCTGTATGCATGCTACGACCCCCTCTCCACTTATTCCAGCCTTAATCTGTGAACGGCAGCTGCCTCACCAGGAGAAACAGGGGTCGGGTGACCATCTTTCTCAATATAGGTGAGGGTCCCAGAGCTGGGACCCGCATCTATCAGACATTTATGACACATCCTGTGGACATACCATAATTGTCTAACTTGGTAATTCCCCTTTAAATGGGCTGGACTGCAGTACCAGTCACAGCCAAACTCGCATGAACGTCACTCTGACGGGCCCTACAATGTGTACAGACCCAAATTGATTTCAGTGGGGTGATCTGTCCTCAACTGTGAAGTTGTTAATAATTCCATCCAGCCATGTCTTAGTTATTTGCGTGTCCGGGACAGCTGGGTGACAACCAACATGGCTGCCATTGTAGCTTCCATAGGGGGTGTTACCCAGATTCCCCGGATTCTTGAAATCTACAATATCTATCCACGTAGTGATACATTCCCTGTTCTGTATCTTTACATAACTTTTTACAACAGCTTGATGGGCGAGGACGACTTTAGATTTACGTGGGGAACCTTCTGTATAACTCTATATTTTGTCCCTTTAGAGATAGGCGGATTGTAGACTATAACTGAGGACATTATCATCTTCTCCAATTTCTCAGCTTGTTATTCTTGCCTTGTAAACACTGTAGAGCCCTCGTATAAGACCAGTACAACAAGTTTCATGTTTTAATAATACATTTGTATTACACGCCAGCAGCTGAAACAACAGAAAGCAAAGGGGTTAATACGCTGTATACTTACCAGTAAATTGCTGCTATTTCCTCATTGCAGGCAGCTTGTAAAGTTGTGCCAGATTTCTTACTCCGAGATGATCCATGTAATTACATTATGATATTGTAGCTGGGAGGAGAACTGTAGATAAACAGCTGCTATATCTAGAAGAAAATGTTATTATAGCTATAAACAACAAATCTATCTATCTATCTATCTATCTATCTATCTATCTATCTATCTATCTATCTATCTATCTATCTATCTATCTATCTATCTATCTATCATCTATCTATCTATCTATCTATCTATCTATCTATCTATCTATCTATCTATCTATCTATCTATCTATCTATCTATCTATCTATCTATCTCATATCTATCTATCTATCTATCTATCTATCTATCTATCTATCTATCTATCTATCTATCTATCTATCTATCTATCTATCTATCTATCTATCTATCTATCTATCTATCTATCTATCTAATCTACAGCAGACAAAGAATGGCGACAGCGCACTGCGAACACCAATGTAACCTAAGCCACTAAATATAAATAAATATGCATTACTGCTGAATCTACTTACAATTGGGAGGTTCTTAGTGCACATTTTGATCAAAAAGTGTTAGCCCACCTGCCACGACAAGGCGACCTCTGTAAGGTGGGAACCTACGCTGCACATACACCCAGATCTGGGACTAAGCCTACATATATACCTGGGGATGGTAGGAACCAGCATTAAACTAATTAAAATCACCCAAGGCAGAATGGGAGGAGTGCAAGAACAAAAAATGGAGGCAGTCACTAACCCCACATATATGGATGACATAAACAACACAAAAGTTTGAACTGCACATTCCAACAAAATGATATAAAATGTGTATACAGGTGCAAGAACATCTGTGACTGCAAATACACAGCACACAAGAAAATGGCGAAAGCACACTGCGAACACCAATGCCACCTAAACCACTAAATATAAATAAATATGCAATACTGCTAAATCTACTTATAATAGGGAGGTTCTGAGTGCACATTTTGATCAAAAAGTGTTTGCCCACCTGCTCTTTCTTTTCTAACAACTACGACTGGATGTGCTGCCTTTTTTGTGTTTCTCTACAAGTTTGGGGATGATAGTCAAATCCCTGGGATCTGCACCCAATTACTGTGACCAGTGCTGCTAGAACCTTGAATTGTCTATCTATCTATCTATCTATCTATCTATCTATCTATCTATCTATCTATCTATCTATCTATCTATCTATCTATCTATCTATCTATCTATCTATCTATCTATCTCTATCTATCGTGCTGGAAGGGTCTGATATGCAATGCATAGAATAATGTGGCAGAAAATACTAAGATTATCTTCAAATGGGCAGCACTTTATATCATTTGTTTTTTTTATTTGTTGTTGGGAAATAATGCAGTAACTAAAAAAAAAAAAAAATATGTGCCCCCTCTCCTGTAAATGGCACGCATTAATTGGCAACTTTTAGTCTTAAACATAAACAATGAAAAAAAGGAAACACTGGCGTATGATCTTTGTTTGGAATCTGAAAAAGAAAAATGATATTATCGGTTCTTCCATATTTCAGCCTTCAGTCTGAGCCGGGTGGCCAGTGTGTTTTGGATCCATTCCCAACCAAACAAAAATTGAGATTCCTATCAGCTAAAGTGTAAGGAGGGAATAATGACCTCAGAGGCTCGTGTTTATCATTAGATTCATAGCCAAGGTATCTGCCTCAAAAAAAGCAAAAGTTCAAACGAAATTTCATTTGGCCGTAACCTACGTGAATAAAGTAAAATGCCGCCTTATTGTTGCAAACTGTCACTAGTTTAATGTATAGCACTTACAGAGAAGCTGTTAGTGAATTCGAAGTCAGGGATATATTACAAGCATATGTTGGGATTAGCACATGTTCCTTTGTGCTTGCTCTATGGCCCCCTGTGCAGAGAGTGGACAATATATTAACGTATACGTTACCAGCTGATAAATTAGATTTCTAATCTACTGTACATCTAATCTGACAATCCTCTATAACCGGCCCCATTTGGAAATAGCTGAGATTTCAAGAGTATTAAAAACAGCCAGGGTCTGAGGTGTGGTTCATTGAAGTGAATAACAAACTTGCCTGTTACAGTTCAATGTAAGCATTTGCCGTATTTGACAAATGGCGACTGCTCGAGTGATGTCACTGATTTTCACGTGAATTTCTAGGTCACATTCTTATAAAATGTAAGTTTAACCCTCAGCATAGCTGTTTCCCCTAGTGGCTGTACTACAGAGCTGTAGGCACTCCGCGTGTCTCTGTATGGTGCTTCTGGTTTTGAAACTGGCAGCTCTCCATTAATATTACAGGTGATACATTATTTCAATGGAACAGCTGCCCACTGACTGTTGCTCCATTTTCTTTTTCTAGATCTGATCTCTCTTAGTGATCTATCACAAGTTTACAGGTAACCAACTGTCTGTCTATTATTCAAACAGGAGGAGCGTGGAACACTGAATATGGATTCATGTTATTTTTTCGTTTCTAGGTGGATGATATGTCATTGTGAACCAAGTCTATACATTTTTCTCTATAAACTATCCAGAATGGGTAGTGTAACAATTTGTGTATTCCAAATAGTATGGCTACCAATGCACTACTAAAATGATGGTTTGGCTGGGTTTACATGGGACAATTATTTCTATTATCTGATGAAAAATGTTGAATCATAGAGATAACTTGACCAATGAAATGGTTATAATGGGGATCTTATAGATAGATAGATAGATAGATAGATAGATAGATAGATAGATAGATAGATAGATAGATAGATAGGAGACATATGACACATACACTACCGTTCAAAAGTTTGGGGTCACCCAGACAATTTAGTGTTTTCCATGAAAACTCACACTTATATTTATCAAATGAGTTGCAAAATAACTAGAAAATATAGTCAAGACATTGACAAGGTTAGAGATAATGATTTTTATTTCAAATAATAATTTTCTCCTTCAAACTTTGCTTTCGTCAAAGAATGCTCCATTTGCAGCAATTACAGCATTGCAGACCTTTGGCATTCTAGCTGTTAATTTGCTGAGGTAATCGGGAGAATTTTCACCCCATGCTTCCAGAAGCCCCTCCCACAAGTTGGATTGGCTTGATGGGCACTTCTTGCATACCATACGGTCAAGCTGCTCCCACAACAGCTCTATGGGGTTGAGATCTGGTGACTGCGCTGGCCACTCCATTACAGATAGAATACCAGCTGCCTGCTTCTTCCCTAAATAGTTCTTGCATAATTTGGCGGTGTGCTTTGGGTCATTGTCCTGTTGTAGGATGAAATTGGCTCCAATCAAGCGCTGTCCACAGGGTATGGCATGGCGTTGCAAAATGGAGTGATAGCCTTCCTTATTCAAAATCCCTTTTACCTTGTACAAATCTCCCACTTTACCAGCACGAAAGCAACCCCAGACCATCACATTACCTCCACCATGCTTGACAGATGGCGTCAGGCACTCTTCCAGCATCTTTTCAGTTGTTCTGCGTCTCACAAATGTTCTTCTGTGTGATCCCAACACCTCAAACTTCGATTCGTCTGTCCATAACACTTTTTTCCAATCTTCCTCTGCCCAATGTCTGTGTGCTTTTGCCCATATTAATCTTTTCCTTTTATTAGCCAGTCTCAGATATGGCTTTTTCTTTGCCACTCTGCCCTGAAGGCCAGCATCCCGGAGTCGCCTCTTCACTGTAGATGTTGACACTGGCGTTTTGTGGGTACTATTTAATGAAGCTGCCAGTTGAGGACCTGTGAGGCGTCTATTTCTCAAACTAGAGACTCTAACGTTCCTGTCTTGTTGCTCAGTTGTGCAGCGGGGCCTCCCACTTCTCTTTCTACTCTGGTTAGAGCCTGTTTGTGCTGTTCTCTGAAGGGAGTAGTACACACCGTTGTAGGAAATCTTCAGTTTCTTGGCAATTTCTCGCATGGAATAGACTTCATTTCTAAGAACAAGAATAGACTGTCGAGTTTCACATGAAAGCTCTCTTTTTCTAGCCATTTTGAGAGTTTAATCAAACCCACAAATGTAATGCTCCAGATTCTCAACTAGCTCAAAGGAAGGTCAGTTTTATAGCTCCTCTAAACAGCAAAACTGTTTACAGCGGTGCTAACATAATTGTACAAGTGTTTTCTAATCATCCATTAGCCTTCTAACACAGTTAGCAAACACAATGTACCATTAGAACACTGGAGTGATGGTTGCTGGAAATGGGCCTCTATACACCTATGTAGATATTGCTTTAAAAACCAGACGTTTGCAGCTAGAATAGTCATTTAGCACATTAACAATGTATAGAGTGTATTTCTGATTAATTTAATGTTATCTTCATTGAAAAAAACTGAGCTTTTCTTTCAAAAATAAGGAAATTTCTAAGTGACCCTAAACTTTTGAACGGTAGTGTATGTGTTAGGTTTCTGCCAATTTCATATGAAAATGACTCCAGAATAAAGTTCACCATTGTATTTGAAAAATAAATTTGGCCTTAACCACGTTCTACCTGGGACCACTCCCAAAGCACTCAGCAATGCCCACTTATGAAACAAATTGATAATAATCTGTCCCTTTGGTGGCTCGTTTAACAGGACTATCACAGGGACTATGCAGGGAGTGGTAATAGGACCTATTTGTTCTTATATTGGATTGTTTCTGCTCCCAAGAGGAGTGATGCCAAAAATAAAAGTATATCAAGGAAATTGCTGTCTATGTAATTGTCTTCTTGTTTGTTTTGTGCTTTATTGTTTCGTATGTGTTAAATTTGACCTTTCTATCCATGACCGAAACACCTGAATGTGTGAAAGTTGAAGTTCTCTTCAGTAGAAGTCTGTGAGCACATGTGGAGTGTGGAGCAGTGTGATGTAATGGCAGTGGAGAGCGTGCGGTGAAGACGCTGCGGTAAGTGTTAGGTGAGCAGTTCATTCAATTCCCTCCAGTGTTTTATGTCAATTCTCACAAATGTCTTTTCTGATGAGAGCTCGATATACGCCACTGGTGATTTCAGAGCACATATGAGCTCGCAATAAAACATTCTCTACCCTTTAGCTGGGTACAGAGGGGTTAAGCATTTTGTATGGTGCTAGTACTTTAGAAAACCCAGCTTATAAAGCAGGCCCTATATATATTAAATATTAGACCTAATCTATAGGGCCATATTGACTCATACTCATAGTATTATACATTTAAAATAACGTACTCGCCAGATGCTACGTGCCCATGGTGCATTATCGGCACATTTATAAAATTAATCATTCGAATTCTGTAGCTTCTTAAAAACAAACAAAAAGAATACTACTACAAAATAAATCATATATTTATTATGGCCGATTTCACATGTGTAATGTATATTTTGGTCTGAACATGGTACCTCTCAACCTTAAGATTCTATGATACGATTCCATAGGCTTTTTTTTCATTTGGCCTAAATTTGCATGAGGTCTTAAAATGAGAAATCTGAAAAGATAAATTACAATTAAATAAATGATAATGACATTTTAACTTATTGGGAAGAAAAACCAGGAGATAGATACACTTAAAGTGACCATACACATGAGATATCTCATAGGATCTCCCTACTTTTTCCCAATGGCAGATGTCAGGCAAAAGAAGGATCGGGAATGTTGGATTTCCCCATGCCCGATCCTTTGTTACTGTGGGAGATAAGCTGCTGCCAGACGTATCTTATTCCCCTCTGCCCATTAAAATATAATTCACGCTCGGCCGAGTGTGCATGTTCAAGGTGGAGTCGGGAGGTAAAGCTGTTGCCCGAACAAGCCTTCAGCTAACAGCTGCTTAAGTTGCAAACTATAGGCTCTTTTCACACTGCTGACAGCAGAGTTGCATAGTCTGCTGCGCTAGTCTGGCCAGTAAATAAAACAAATAAAAAGCTATCCAAGATCTGTTACAGAGCTATTCAAAAGAGATCTGTCATCATGGATCCTCTAAAATACGGAACCCATGAAGTCAGTATGAACAGAGCTTAACAGGGTTGTCCGCATCAGGCAATCCTTTTTTTGCTAGAATCATTCCCCAATAATCAGCCGATCCCCCAGTGATCAGCTGTAAATGGTGAAGAAATCTGGCAGTAAGTGTTCAAGTCTCCTGTAGCACTGCCATAGGGGAAGTTAAACATTACATACTTCCCTTAGAAATCAATAGATTGTCTGTGTAATACATGGACATGTTGGGTCCTCCAGAGTGAGAGACACTTTTCATAACTGCTTTTTCTAAGCAAAATTAGGAAAGAAGGGGGGGGAGGAATCCTCCAGCTCACCTGACACTATGGGTTGTGTCACTCGTAGCGCCCGGATCCTCGTGTCGGCACACGGTCTGAAGCAAGGAAGAAGAGGAGTGTTTGGATCCAGCGCTGTGCACAGTTTAAAACGGAAACGAAATTCCAAGTTTAATAGTCCTTGTTTAAAAATAGTCCAGAGGTATAAGTCCAGGTATGGAAATAAGTGGGGAGTGATGTCCTCAAGCCTACGCGTTTCGGATGCTTCTGCGTCCTTACTCTTGGCTGTAGTGTCTGTTTGAATAGAGCGCGCTGTCAGGTTTATATCCTGGTTCCTGCGGTGCAGCTGATTACTGATTGCGTTCCACGGTTGTTTAGTCATTTGGAACGCAAGCCGGAAGTGGGAGTGTTCTCGGCCCGCCGTATTGTTTACATCTGACTATCTTGTATGTTTATAGATACTGTGTTTTGTTATGTAAATATTTTTCTAACTTCAATTGCTTTTGCATTTCAGTAGGCATTGTTGTATGGAGTGCAGTATCGATGACAGGAGGATCAGATCGTTACGTCCCTCCTCATGGCTGAGACACACGGAATTTTCACAGTCCATAGCAAAGAATAGTAAAGTTGGTAAGTATTATATGTGTGTATGCAAATGCTATTGGAATTATCTTAAGAGTTGATTTTGCAATATCGTGTAAGTCGTAGGGTCTGTAGTTGACTTGTGAGATGACAAATCTCTACTATCTGTTGCTTTGTGCTGTGGGTTGGCAGTAGTTGTATATTGTATTAAAAGCTGACTTGTATGGAAATTATTACCAGTATTCCCTAGGTGTAGGGGTAATGACAACGAGGACGCTCAATGTGTACTAATGAGGATGTAAGAATGGGGATGAGGAAAGTGAGGGTAGGACAACAACTGGAACAAAAGGGGGATTTATTAATATTAAAAACATGGATTTGTGACAAATAACAAAAGTGGGCTAAGTAGTGTATAAAATGATGTACATGACAAATAGCATATGTTATGCATGTACAGTCTTTGGGTATGAGGAAAAAGGTCTTGGAGAGACAAGATGTTGGTTTATTCTATGTGCATTGGTTTTATTGTTGGTCATAATGAAAAGGCTCAAGTAAATAGGGTGTTGCTATTTTTAATCGATTATTAATATTGAAACATTAGATCTCTTCTTAGGTTGAGGCCGTCTGGATATCTGGTTTTCAATCTATAAATCCAGTATGCCTCCCTAAGATGAGTTTTGTGTTTGAGATCGCCACCCCTTTTCGAAGGATGGATTTTTTCGATAGCATAGCAACGTAGATTTTTTGTGTTTCGGTTATGATGTACAATGAAATGTTTTGACGCGTTGGAGATATTAATAATATTGGTATTTCTCACGTAGCTAAGATGTTCCAAAATTCTTATTTTTAATTTCCTATTAGTGCAGCCAACATATTTTAGTTGACATTCAGTACATTCAATAATGTAGATAACTGATTCGCTGTTACAATTAATGTAATTTTGGATGCTGAATGTGTCTGTTTGTGTTGAGTCACTAAATATTTTGGTTGGATAGGCGTAGGAACAGGTCTTGCAGGGATGCTGCCCGCACTTGTAGAAACCCTTGGTTTCTAACCATGTTGTTTTGATGTTTTCGTTTGATGTGAAGAGTGACGGGGATAAAACGCTGCCTAAAGAGGGTGCCTTTCTTGCCACAATTCGGCAGCCTTCAGCCAAGATGGAACGTATACCGTCATCTTCTTGGAGAATGGGTAAGTTATTAGTGACTAACTTCTTGATTTGCCTGAACTGGTTACTTTGTTGCAAAATTAGAGTAGGTTGATTATTACCAGATTGAATTATGGAACCTTTCTTGGTATGCTTGTTGTTGTAAGCAAGTAACTCAGTTCTGGACTTTTTGGTCATGATATCGCTTGCTCTGTTGAGTGACCATGTGGGGTACCCTCTTGCTTTAAGTCTGGTTTTAATTGAGTTCTGTTCTATTTCAAACTGGCTGTGGGAGGTGCAATTCCGTTTTGCTCGGTGCATCTCACCCACTGGTATGGCCTTTATGGTCTGTATTGAATGGTTACTCTTTGCATGAAGAATATTATTTGAGGATGTGGGTTTTCGGTGAGTTTGGGTAGATATCAATTGCCCTTCTTTGCCGTTTAATTCTAGATCCAAGAATATAATGTTGGTAATGTCATAATTGTATGTAAATTTAAGATTGCAATGGTTTTGGTTGAGGGTTTCTATGAAGGCAGGGATGATGTCAATGTCCCCTTTCCAGATAAGTAAAATGTCATCAATATACCTTCCGTACCATTCAATACAGTGGCCATACGTGTTGTTAGTGGAGAAGATGTGAGATTGTTCCCACCAGGACATGACTAAATTCGCTATCGATGGAGAAACATACTCGAACATCAACTGCCATTGACAAACTGGACCATTCCATTGCTGAAACAAAAAAAAGCAAGTTCCAGCGAGATACAAGAGATTACACACACAATGAAATCTACAATTGGAGCCAAAGAACGAGAAACCATACAAGACCAAGACCTATTCTCAAAAAACGAAACCAATACCGCAATCAATACAGGGACCTACCGAATAGAGTGAGTTTCAGTTCCACAGAGGCGGACTCTGCTGACGCCATGTCAGAAGATGACAACACGAGAACTCGCCCTTATTCCACCTATAGAACAGAAAACTCAAGTCACCAGTCAAAAAACGAGGTAGGAGGGGGGGCAGGAAGCACAAATCAAATAAATCAGGATTACAACCGTTGCCTCCGCCCCCGGAAATTTCAACAATACTAGAAACGAATGTAACCAACTTATCCTCCGTTCCTCTAACCACGGAACAAATCGAAGTTCTATCTTTGGGCCTCAATTTCGCCCCAAAAAACAATTTCAATTTATTCGATACATTATTGGACATCAATAAATTCATCCGCAATCTGACAGTTAAGAAGCACTTTCTCGCACAGGAGAATATCTCCTTGGACAGCGTTGCAGTGCCATCTCCCCCTACCACACTTGTTGAAGAAGTAATTCCTCCAGCCTACTCACCTTCCAGTGTATCCAAATTCTCCTTCCAAGAACTTACCACTCTAGCTTGTCTAGATCATCTAAGAACAGAAACTCACAACCAAACAGTGACAACAGCCCCGAACTTCTCAACATCCAATCCGAAGTTCTACCCTACTAGTTCACGTACGGACTCGATGGATCGTTTTCAAACGGTCATGGAAAAAGAATTGCAAAATCTGGCAGACAGCCTCAAACTCCAACATCCAACAACAAACATGTCGATACAACACAAACAAGCAGTCAAGTCACTGGATGACAACAAGGACATAGTCATAAAAATGGCAGATAAAGGAGGCAGTGTCACAGTAATGAACAAAAATGATTACAAACAATCTATCATTAATATGCTATCTGACAAAACAACTTACAAACTACTGGATAAAAACCCGCTGGATTATATCAAAAATCATATGAAAAAATTACTTAGTGACGGTCAACTAGGAGGCTTTATTAACCAGAAACAAGCTGACTTCATCCTTGTTGATCAACCTATCACTCCAATTATCCATGCGCTCCCTAAGACCCACAAGCTAATCCTTCCTCCACCAATGAGACCAATTGTCTCAGGCATTGGGTCAATTTTGGAAAGATTGTCAGAATGGCTGGACACATTACTCCAACCACTAGCACAAACAGCTCCTGGTTTCTTAAGTGACACTAAGAACGTCCTCAACTCACTATGTCACAAACGATGGGAAAAGAATTACACATGGCTCACATGCGATGTTATATCCTTATATACATCCATCCCTCATCACATAGCTTATGCCGCCCTTGATTACCATTTAACTAAACATAGTAATTATGAAAAAAACTTCCAAATGTTCATTCTGGAAGTACTCATGTTCTTGATGACGAACAACTATTTTCAATTTGACACAAAATACTATCTTCAACTCAAGGGCGTCTCTATGGGAGCCAAGTTTTCTCCATCGATAGCGAATTTAGTCATGTCCTGGTAGGAACAATCTCACATCTTCTCCACTAACAACACGTATGGCCACTGTATTGAATGGTACGGAAGGTATATTGATGACATTTTACTTATCTGGAAAGGGGACATTGACATCATCCCTGCCTTCGTAGAAACCCTCAACCAAAACCATTGCAATCTTAAATTTACATACAATTATGACATTACCAACATTATATTCTTGGATCTAGAATTAAACGGCAAAGAAGGGCAATTGATATCTACCCAAACTCACCGAAAACCCACATCCTCAAATAATATTCTTCATGCAAAGAGTAACCATTCAATACAGACCATAAAGGCCATACCAGTGGGTGAGATGCACCGAGCAAAACGGAATTGCACCTCCCACAGCCAGTTTGAAATAGAACAGAACTCAATTAAAACCAGACTTAAAGCAAGAGGGTACCCCACATGGTCACTCAACAGAGCAAGCGATATCATGACCAAAAAGTCCAGAACTGAGTTACTTGCTTACAACAACAAGCATACCAAGAAAGGTTCCATAATTCAATCTGGTAATAATCAACCTACTCTAATTTTGCAACAAAGTAACCAGTTCAGGCAAATCAAGAAGTTAGTCACTAATAACTTACCCATTCTCCAAGAAGATGACGGTATACGTTCCATCTTGGCTGAAGGCTGCCGAATTGTGGCAAGAAAGGCACCCTCTTTAGGCAGCGTTTTATCCCCGTCACTCTTCACATCAAACGAAAACATCAAAACAACATGGTTAGAAACCAAGGGTTTCTACAAGTGCGGGCAGCATCCCTGCAAGACCTGTTCCTACGCCTATCCAACCAAAATATTTAGTGACTCAACACAAACAGACACATTCAGCATCCAAAATTACATTAATTGTAACAGCGAATCAGTTATCTACATTATTGAATGTACTGAATGTCAACTAAAATATGTTGGCTGCACTAATAGGAAATTAAAAATAAGAATTTTGGAATATCTTAGCTACGTGAGAAATACCAATATTATTAATATCTCCAACGCGTCAAAACATTTCATTGTACATCATAACCGAAACACAAAAAATCTACGTTGCTATGCTATCGAAAAAATCCATCCTTCGAAAAGGGGTGGCGATCTCAAACACAAAACTCATCTTAGGGAGGCATACTGGATTTATAGATTGAAAACCAGATATCCAGACGGCCTCAACCTAAGAAGAGATCTAATGTTTCAATATTAATAATCGATTAAAAATAGCAACACCCTATTTACTTGAGCCTTTTCATTATGACCAACAATAAAACCAATGCACATAGAATAAACCAACATCTTGTCTCTCCAAGACCTTTTTCCTCATACCCAAAGACTGTACATGCATAACATATGCTATTTGTCATGTACATCATTTTATACACTACTTAGCCCACTTTTGTTATTTGTCACAAATCCATGTTTTTAATATTAATAAATCCCCCTTTTGTTCCAGTTGTTGTCCTACCCTCACTTTCCTCATCCCCATTCTTACATCCTCATTAGTACACATTGAGCGTCCTCGTTGTCATTACCCCTACACCTAGGGAATACTGGTAATAATTTCCATACAAGTCAGCTTTTAATACAATATACAACTACTGCCAACCCACAGCACAAAGCAACAGATAGTAGAGATTTGTCATCTCACAAGTCAACTACAGACCCTACGACTTACACGATATTGCAAAATCAACTCTTAAGATAATTCCAATAGCATTTGCATACACACATATAATACTTACCAACTTTACTATTCTTTGCTATGGACTGTGAAAATTCCGTGTGTCTCAGCCATGAGGAGGGACGTAACGATCTGATCCTCCTGTCATCGATACTGCACTCCATACAACAATGCCTACTGAAATGCAAAAGCAATTGAAGTTAGAAAAATATTTACATAACAAAACACAGTATCTATAAACATACAAGATAGTCAGATGTAAACAATACGGCGGGCCGAGAACACTCCCACTTCCGGCTTGCGTTCCAAATGACTAAACAACCGTGGAACGCAATCAGTAATCAGCTGCACCGCAGGAACCAGGATATAAACCTGACAGCGCGCTCTATTCAAACAGACACTACAGCCAAGAGTAAGGACGCAGAAGCATCCGAAACGCGTAGGCTTGAGGACATCACTCCCCACTTATTTCCATACCTGGACTTATACCTCTGGACTATTTTTAAACAAGGACTATTAAACTTGGAATTTCGTTTCCGTTTTAAACTGTGCACAGCGCTGGATCCAAACACTCCTCTTCTTCCTTGCTTTTTCTAAGCCAGACAAGCCCTTTTATTCTGATTATATTGATATTCCACAAAGCCGAAAGGATTAATAAACAGGACAACTCCTGCCATCCAAAGACAACACTGTGTACTAATAGCAAATACAAGTGAAGCATGAAACCTTCCCATTGTACTTATTGAAATATGGTCATGAATATGTGGCTTCATCTTTAAACTCTCTAATTTTACTGGAATCTATAATGCTTAGGCATTGGTACACCCTGAGGGTATGTTCACACGTACACATCCGATACGCCTGAAATTACGGAGCTGTTTTCAGGAGAAAACAGCTCCGGAATTTCAGACGTAAAGGCAAGTGCAGGCGTTTTTCGCAGCGTCCATTTGGAGTCAATGGAAAACGGCTCCAATTACGTCCCAAGAAGTGAAAGGCACTTCTTTGACGCGGGCGTCTTTTTTACGCGCCGTCTTTTGACAGCGGCGTGTAAAAAAAGTGACCGTCAGCACAGAACATCGTAAAACCCATTCAAATGAATGGGCAGATGTTTGCCGGCGCATTGGAACCGTATTTTCGGACGTAATTCGAGGTTAAAACACCCAAATTACGTGCGTAAATAGGGTGTGGGAACCCAGTCTTACAATTTCACACAGGACCATGTTATTGATGCCCCGGGGGCTGTAAGAACAGTTATAATTACTGGGTGGAGCATTGGAGAAGTATCGGTACTTAAGGGTACATTATACCTTATGGTGTCATCAAACTTCTGAAAGACCAGCAATTATTCTGTTATTTCTGGACAGTTCCATATACTGTAGCTCTGCACAGTGATTTAAATAAACAGTGCGTGGTTGTTAAACTAGATTGTTTTATTGGTATGAGAGAACATTGAGTATTTATGAATTATTTTATGTATATATTATTTATTTGCAAAGGATTTTGTCTAGATTTTTTTAATTAGTCAAAAATGAGGCACTTTCACATGACTATATTTTAATTTTGTTTTAGGCCCTATTCACACAGAAAAGCCTGTCGCCATGAGGAGCCTCTGTACAGTACTATATTGTCACCGAGAAGTATTGCCTCCATAATACTTTTGAAATACGGCATGTGATAAGACATTGCATATTTATTTCCTCTCACAGATTCTTTATGAATCTGTGTGAACCAATACACTTTAATCCTTCTTGGAATTGGGGGCATATGGCGGTATATTATGGGTCCATTGATTTTTTTTATAGGCTATACAGCACAATACGGATCCGTAGTTTGGCTTTTTGCACAGGGCATTAGGCCCATATATTTCTTCTTTTAAACTTTTATTTATTTTATATGTTTATAATTCAATGTAAAAATGTTATTCAAAAATGTATACAACAAAATAATCTCACTCTCCCAAATATTTGTACTTAAAATACATTATTGCTAAAATACCCAAGAACAAAGGTCATCATTTTATTGTAGTGAGTCTTCTGCCCTTAGGTAGTATATGGGCCTTGCTTTCAGCTCTGTGTTGAGCACTTTTGTGACAGGGTTGTTGACTATTTCAGCTCCTGTTGCTTCAGTAGAATTGTGTCAGCCCAAAATATCCCTAACGGCAGAGTGATAAACAACGTGTTCTAGCATTAAAGTGGTGGACGTATATATACGTCCTTGCTGCATGGTGCATCCACAGTTAGAAAGTTTATATGCACATATGGTGGAAGCAAAGGGGTTAACATTAAGGAATAATGATGAAGATTTGGAACATTGTGATTTGGAGGATCCATTCTAAGAGGTCGTATCCAAGTTGAGGGAAAACCGACATGTTGGCTATAGCAGTGAAAATTCAATTAAGTCGACCTCCTTCTGAGAACGGGAGCACAGCTTGAGAACTCACTGACTGTGACAATATTTCACATTGATCAATCACAATCACCAGTTTTTTGGTGTTGTATCATGTCAGTGACATGTAGGAAGAATGACCTGACAATCGTAGCCTGGAGCCACGGAAGACAAACGACTAAATAAGAGGAACAATTTCGACACCAATAAATAGGACAGTAAAGCCCGGGATGGTTCTACTACGAACATAACATTTACTGTACAAAAGTGATAGTGTTCAAGAAGTACGAGGTAATGATTTGTAAGTTAGTAACTTGGATATCTTTCCAAGTGAAATTTACAGGACAATATGGATGCATTTTAGAGTCCATATTATGGCCACAATACCAGATCCTCCCATGGTTCTACTGAGCTAAACTTAGATCTCCCCGGGTTCTATGCTGATCTAAGTTTTGTTCAGTAGAACTACAGGAGGTTTAGCTATTCGGTCACAATACAGAAATGTGGCAGCATTATGGCAGCCAGAACCCTAGGAAAGTATTATTGCTTCGTGTCTAATAGAGTGTTCCTTCAATTTATAAAGACCTCCGGTTACTATATTCTGGTTTACAATGGCCTTTCCTGGGTGAGAAAGTGACAAACAATGGCACATACGATTGATCTGAAGATCCAGCCAATTAACGTTCACATTTTATTGGTAAAACGCCTGTGAATCAGTGGGTCATATTGCGGACAAG
This sequence comes from Rhinoderma darwinii, assembly GCF_050947455.1. Taxonomy (NCBI): domain Eukaryota; kingdom Metazoa; phylum Chordata; class Amphibia; order Anura; family Rhinodermatidae; genus Rhinoderma; species Rhinoderma darwinii. The sequence goes on from NC_134691.1 coordinate 45,773,006, forward strand.
TAGCGACAATAAATAGGCACTGTATTACTGAAATCCATGTTCTGATTGGCTGCTTCTCCACAGTATAGCACAGTGCTACATGTCCTGTACAGCTCTCTACATGTACTGCCAAAGTGATTCATATATATATATATATATATATATATATATATATATAGTATATTTAATCCTTTTAGGGTCATTGATGTGTATTGGAATAATGCATTCTAAAGGTGAATATATTTTCTTTTGCATTTTTTTTCTCACAGTCTACCAAATTTTATTTTTCTTATGGCATTAAAAATAGAACTACTTTCCTTTTAGTTTGTTACATTATATAGGGGAAATTGACAAAATTGGTTATTTTTTATCATTTGGAAATGTTAAATTAGTTGTCTATAGTGTGTTTATGGATGGAGTAGCACATTCCAAAAAACTGGTGCAGCTCGACATAAATCCTGGAAATGGGAGTGGGAGGTTCAGATTAAGGATGATAATATTAGATCGTTGGCAGAAAGTACAGCATGGGTAGGGTGGTAGACAGAGATGGGGGAAGAGATGTAAGGAGGTGCAGCACTGGGGAGAGCTTTGTGGATAAAAGTTATAATTTTGAATTACATTCTACAGGGAATTAGCAGCCAGTGCAGTGACTGGCACAGGGTAGAGGCGTTAGTATAGCTGTTAAACAGAAAGATAAGCCTGAGTGCTGCATTTGGGAAAGATTGTAACAGAGATAGTTTGGTGAGAAGAATACAGAGGAATAATGAGTTGCCCTAAATAAGGCGAGAAAGAATCAGAGACGCAGAGGTTGGGCTGTTTTGACTGTGAGGAAAGGGCAGATGTTTTTGAGGTGGAGGTGACAGAACGTGCAAGTTATTGTATGTGGGAAGTTATATGTCCAGGATTTGAAAAACATGGCTTCTTTTTTCTAAAAACTGTGCCATACCTGTCTACAGGTTGTGTGTGGTCCTGCAGTTAAGCCCTATTCACTTAGAGGTGAGCTGCAATACCAGACACAACCCACAGACAGATGAGGCACTTTTTTTTTGTAAGAAAGTAATCGTATTTTTCACTCCCTAAAAAAACCCTATAAAGACAGATCTGAGTGGAATAAAACCCCAAGACAGTGGGCGTGCTGTTTAGAAGTCAGATGCTTAAAGGAACAGTGTCACGAAAAAAAATTTTTTTACATCAGTTTGGTTTTAGTGTTTTATTAAAAACTTTTATATTTATTTGTGTGTTTGTGTTTTACTTTTTTTTATTTTTACACTTTTTCTTCCCTATGGGGGCTGCCATTTTTTTTTCCATTTCTGTATGTGTCGATTAACGACACATACAGACATAGAATACGGCAGCTACAGTCCCATAGTGAATGCGAACGGGGCCCGTTCCATTCACTATGCTGTACGCCGTCTGTGTGGGAACGGCGCATGCGCCGCTCCCACACAGTCCAAGTTGAACTGCGCGCCGTCCGGCGCCATTTTCCTGTAGACCGGAAGTCGCGGCCGGACAGTAAGATTACTACTTCCGGTCGCGGCTTCCGGACTTGGGCACTTGGAGCGGCGGTAGCAGACGGAGCGGACGGACCGGAGGGAGCGGCGGCGACTGGAGCAGGTAAGTTATTTCTATGTATGTTCGTGTTTTACTGTGTGTTTACTAGTGTATGTAAACCTACTACACTGTGTGTTAGCTCAAAAAATGGCGACACACAGTGTAGGAGGTTACACCGTTCAAACCCCTCGTTTCTCTCGGCACTAGCCAGGATAAAGGAGGGGGGATTCTGAGAGCTCACTAGAGCGAGTGAGTTTTCCCAAATTTTGCAGCATAAAGCAATGTGGTTGCTTTACCACATGCGATGCTGGAATTTTGGGAATTGCTCCATCTAGTGACCAGCACTGGGAAATGATATAAATTAGAATCTAATTTATAATATTTCCTGACTCGTGAAAAAAAGTAAAAGATTAGAACACTGTTTAATCATTTTTACACTAACTGTTCAATAAAAAATAAATAAAAAAAAAACTCGCAACACATTCCCTTTAACTTGTAGCTCCCAGGCCCCAATGCAAAAGAGCCCCCCTGTAGGTAGTGCCACACAGCCCCCTGTAGGTAGTGCCAGACAGCCCCCCTGTAGGTAATGCCACACAGCCCCCCTGTAGGTAATGCCACACGGCGCCCTGTACATAATGCCACACATCCCCCTGTAGGTAATGCCATACAGCCCCCTGTAGGTAACACTACACAGCCCCCCTGTAGGTACTTACACACAGCACACACTGCTTTTACATAGCACCCCCTCCATAGATGGCACCCCCCTACCTTTCTGTAGATAGCACCACTGTAGCGGACCATTCCAGGAGAAGTTCCTGACTTCAATGTCCATATATGGAGAGTGAAGTCAGGGACTTCTCCTGGTGCGCAAACACCGGCCACAGCGCGGGGGATTCCGATTCAGAAGTCCCTAACGTCACTGTGTCTATATATGGACAATGAAGTCAGGGACTTCTCCTGGAGCGGAAACACCGGCCACAGCGCCGGGAATAGCGCTTCAGAAGTCCCTGATGTCACTGTGTACATATATGGACAGTGAAGTCAGGGACTTCTCCTGGAGCAGAAACACCGGCCATAGTGCCGTGGATTCCGTTTCAGGAGTAGGGTACCGCGCCAGGAGAGGTCCCTGATGTGACTGTCCATATATAGACAGTGAAGTTAGGGACTTCACCCATAGCGGAATCCCCGGCCACAGTTTCGGCAACGCTGTGGCCGGGGATTGGGGAATCCGCTCTTACAGGGAGCAAAAAAATACCCTCCTCCTTCACATGCACTTCACACTGTGAGGAGGAGAAAAGAGCAAACGAGCGGCAGAAAGCTCAGCGTCACTCGGAGTACAACCGAGTGACAGCCGTGCTTTACACGGCCCTGTAGACTTCCATGGGATTCGGGCGGCCTGGAGAACGGCCGAAAATAGGGCATACACCATTTTGTGACGGCCGGTTTACCAGGCCGTCAAAAAAAATCGGCCGTGTGAATAGCCCCATTTGGGGTCTATTGTTCCTACTGCGGATGTGTGACGGCCGTTTAAAACACGGCCAGGAATCCCTGTCGTGTGAATAGCGCCTCTAGTTTTGTTGTGGATATTCTGCAGCATTTACGCTATGTGGGAAGGATATATATGTGTTTTAGGATTTCTGTTTTGCTCCTATTAATTTGTGTATTTATGCCAAAAGAGGAAGCTTTGCCTTTAAAAAACAAATGGTAATCTTGACTATATAGTTTCAGATGTTTCCGTTTTATCAGAAATATTGTAAAAAATTTATTCTATCTATCTATCGATCTATCTATCTATCTATCTATCTATCTATCTATCTATCTATCTATCTATCTATCTATCTATCTATCTATCTATCTATCTATCTTTCTTTTTGCATGTAAGATGTGATGTTTGCATAAATGATCCCTAAACTAATGTATACCAAAAAATGCAAAAATTATCCAGCCATCTGAGCAAGTACTGTACCCAAATTCACTCAGAGTGAACGGGTTACACGGTAGAATATTTCTGCTTTAAACTTTTCCTGTTTGCAGAACATGTGATTTTTTTTCAAGGGAGACGTCATAAAAGGCATGACTATTATAGTACAGTCTATAAATGTAACATCCATGTCTACATTTTTTGGAGCAATTATAAAGGGGCCGGGACAGTTGCATGTGTGTGCCATAGCCCAATTTATAATTAACCTAAGATTGTTTTGTAAACTCTGTGAATTTGCACAAAATTTTGGCACCATATCACGCACATCATATACACATACTGTATATACATTTACAAATGGGCCCCACAGTTTTGCTACAGCTGGGTAAAAAAAAGTGTCCAAGTTATGCAGTCAGCACCATGCAGGCCATGTTATGTCTGGTAAATCAAGAAATATTATTGAAAAATATTATTTTTGCCTGAGAAAACACTTTTTTTTTTTTAACCATTTGCCTTTTTTTTTTTTAACCTTTTTCTTACTTCACTTTGTTTCCATCTGGATATTTTTTAAACTTTTTTTTTTCTTGTGGTGTGTGAGACTGAGTGTGAAACATCTGCCACAGTCCAAATTCCTGCTGGTGGAATTGATTGCATGCTCCAGGTTAATGTTTGCTTTTTTTCATCCATGTTTCATCACTTCATGGTCATGCAGAGCGATCTTGGAAACATATGGTCATCCACAGCAGACAAATACAGATTCCAAACTTTCTATAGCTGATTAACACATCACTGCAAATGTTCCATTACAGATTTTCCATTATCCAATTTTTTTAGGATTCCTTTCAGTTTATTGCATCTTTTTTATTTGACTGGAAAGTGACTCCTGCCTGTTTACACCTGATTTAGTTTCCAAGTTCTTGTTCATAAATTGGAATTACAAACCTGTGAGTTGGTTCTTGACCTATAAAGATTGTATAATGGCGTTGAATACACGCACAATGACCGACTTTAGAAGCCATAGATAGGTCTTAACATTCTATCCCAAAGGAAAGAAGGTACATAATTGTCAAAGAATTAAAAAGTTATTGTTAATCTCATTTTGTCATTGAATTAAACAAAACAAGAATACAGGATATTTTTTTTGGGGGTGGTGAGGATGGGGGGGGGGGGGGTCATGCTATTAATGAACCTACAGTTTGCCCTCCATACTTTTTATGTACTCCTTCTACTCATTGATATTTGTAATTATCTTCCCCGTCCAGGCTCCAATGCTGTGTCCTCTCTCTTCCAGCCGACAGCTGCTATGACTCTTGCAGCGGAACAGGTAGGGATGCCGGGCAGTGCATGCTTAGAGCGCACGGCCATCCAGCCGATATAAGTAAGAGGTGGTCTATATTAAACAGTCCTATGATCTGAGCACCAGTTAGGTGCCACAAGCGTTTGTATCCTGTTTTGGTTTTGTGCTTTATTACTCAGAATTTAGTGAACTTGACCTCCTGGGACCTGGCTTTCCTGACAACTCTTTGGATTCTCCAGTGTACTGCATTCTTGTCTTTGCGGGACCTCTGTAGCCTGAACCCTGGCTTGTGTACCTGATCTCCATTGTAGACCTCTGGCCTGTTGACTACTCACCTGTTGTCCTTGGCTCATCAATCACCCTCCATTTGTATGTTCTGATATTGACCATCTGTTGTTGCTGCCCATGGCAACCGTACCTCCAACCCCTTTCCATTTTAACTGGTTTCGCTAGATGTTATCTAGGGAATCAATCACCGCACCAGCTTAGGACACCTAAGTCCTGGGACCAGTTATAGAAAAGGGGGGTCCTTTAGATGCATTGTGTCATCCAGTTAATTATTTTGGTATCACATGGGTCAGACTGTTACAACATTGAAGTATAGAATCAACAGTAGTGAGTCTACATTTTGCACTTGTTACATGACTTTATTCAAATTAGTATTTCTGTAATAGTGTTAATTTCCCATCATTACCCTGCAAAGCTGTATTCCACCTGTATTCTACTCTGTTAAAGGAAATGAATTCGTTGTTTTTTTTTACTAATTAAAAATTATATACTCTAATCTGTTTCATTCTCTATATTACTGTATATACTGTATTTTATTATATATTTTTTTTTACCTGATTATGGGGACAGCCATATAGCTCTGAGCTGCAAATAGCAGTTCCAAAGAGTGTTGTGGGCATGCTCTATGATATGTGCTTTAGTGACAGGGAAGGAGGAGCTGTCCCCATCACCAATTGTCAATGATGTGACCCTGCCTTCAACTTTATAATTGTGATTCTGCCCTCTGGTAATAATTAGATGACTGCTGACGCCACCCCCAGAGTACACAGCACCAACTGAAAAATGATCTCCAGAAAACATGAAGTGTTAGCCTCAGCTCAATATTTTAAACGTTTCTTTATAAAGATAGTGACATAAAAATAACAAAAATGCTACCAAAATATTTGAAAAACTATGTTTGCTACGGACACCTGTGCACTAGATTTATTTTCTTGCTTCCTAAATGCAAAATTTAACAACTCTAGAATATTCTTCATTACCAATTCCCTACATTTTGCTGCTGTATAGTCCTTTACATAAAGTGCATTCAGAAAGTCTTCAGACCCTTTCACTTTTTTCACATTTTGTTATTTTCAGGCATTGTGCTAAAATTAAAAAATTCACGTTTCCCCCCATCGTTCTGCATTTAATACCACATAATGACAAAGTGAAAATAGAATTTTAGAACTATTTGCACATTTATTAAAAATGAAAAACTCAGATTTTGCATGGACAAAAGTATTCAGACCCTTTGCTATGACACTTGAAATTTAGCCCTGGGGGCCTCACATTTCTCTAGATCATCTTTTAAATGTTTCTACGCCTTGATTGGAGTACACCTGTAGAAAATTCATTTGATTGGACATGATTTGGAAAGACACACCCCTGTCTATAAAAGGTCTCACAGCTGGCAATGCATATCAGAGCAAAAACCAAATCATGAGGAGGAATGAATTGCCTGTAGAGCTCAGAGACAGGATTGTGTGGAGGCCCAGATTTGGAGAAGGGAACAAAAAAATGTCTGCTGCAATGAAAGTTTCCAAGAGCACAGTGGTCTCCATAATTATTAAATGGAAGAAGCTTGGAACAACCAGGGCTAGAGCTGGCTGCCCGACCAAACGAAGTAATCGGGAGAGCAGTGCCACGGTAAGAGAGGTGACCAAGAACCCAATAGTCACTCTGGCTGAGCTCCAAAAATCCTGTGTGCAGATGGGAAAAACTTCCAGAAGGTCAACCATCACTGCAGCACTCCACCAATCTGAGTGGCAAGAAAGAAGCTTCTCCTCAGTAAAAGACACATGAAAGCCAGCTTGAAGTTTGCAAAAAGCACCAAAAGGACTCTCAGACTGAGAAACAAGATTCTGTGGTCTGATGAAACCAAGATTAAACATTTTGGCCTCAATTGTAAGCGTCATGTCTGGAGGAGACCAGGCAATGCTCATCACCTGCCCAATACCATCCCTACTGTGAAGCATGGTGGTGACAGCATCATTCTGTGTTTTTCAGAGACTGGTTAGGGTTGAAGGAAAGATGAATGGAGCAAAGTACAGAGATATTCTTAATGAAAACTTGAACCAGAGTGCTCTGGACCTCAGACTGGGCCGAAGGTTTATCTTCCAACAAGATAATGACCCTAAGCACACAGCCAAGACAACACTGGAGTGACTTAGGGACAATGGGAATGTCCTTGAGTGGCCCAGCCAAAGACCTGACTTGAACCCAATCGAACATATCTGGAGAGACCTGAAAATGGCTGGGCACCGACAGTCCACATCCAACCTGATGGAGCTTGAAAGGATCTGCAGGGAAGAATGGCAGAAAATCCCCAAATCCAGGTGTGGAAACCTAGTGGCGTCATACACAAAAAGATTGGAGGCTGTTATCGCTGCCAAGGGTGCTTCAACTAAGTACTGAGTAAAGGGTCCGAATACTTGTGTCAATGCAATATTTTAGTTTTTCCTTTTCAATAAATTAGCAAAGATTACTAACATTCTGTTCCCACTTTGACATTATGTGGTATTAAGTGCAGAATGATGGGGAAAAATTTAAACTTTTTTTTTATTTTAACTCAAGTCCTCAACATAAAATGTGAAAATATTAAAAGGGTCTAAAGACTTTCCAATTGCATTGTTGTTGGTTGTACTGCTGCTTCATGACAGAAATCCAACAGCACACTGCTCATGGCTAAGTCAACTCTCTGTTCCACTCCTCCCCTCTCTCAGTATTAGAGATAGCAGCAGGGAGTGGGAGGGTAGGTTCTACATGGCAGATCAGAGTATGGAGAGGCGGAAAGCATTTAAGAGTCTGGGGTGGGCAGATCACTCGGGCTGTCAGTATCAGAGGCAAGATATTGAGGAAAGCACAGGGGATGTGGTAAATCACATATACGGTGTATCTGTATATATATTTAGAACCCAGAACCCAGCAGGGGGAGAATGGGGGAAATCACACACTCCTCAGCATCAGTGTCTGCCAGGGCAAGGGAGATGAGCCCCATCATGGGCTGTAGATGAAGAAAGCAGTACAGGAATGAAGCTGTGCTGATGCATGAGAGCTAGTAAAGGCAGCAGCATCCTGGACTCACATCAGCATGTATTACTGGGAGGGATACGCACACAGGAAAAAAGTTTAAATCTAGAAACACGTGGTAAACGGCACATCAGTACGTCTGAAAATAAATGAAGGAATGGAGATTGCAGCCTTAAACTTAGTGCAACTTTTTTTTTAATTCCAGGTAACCACTAATATATGTTAAAAAAAATTTGACCATGTCAAATGTGTCCATTGCTTTTAACATAAAAACTTCATTTAAACAAAAAGCAATTTTCTGACAATATATTCTATTTAACCCCTTCGTTTATTGTCACGTTGGGTTCATGGACACACTGGACTGTACCGCCTTGGCGGTATGGCAGCTGGCCAACAGGGCGCAGGAAACAGTCTATAGTTCATATAGGGTACCTGTGGCAGCTCGGACAGTAGCAAGGCAGTCTCGGCTGGGACTAGGCAACAGGCAGACGTCAGGCGTGGAGTAGCAAGACAAGCGTGGTATGCAGCACAGCGCGACTACAGCTCAGCACAGCACTTGACCAGGATAGTACGGGATACAGGATACAGGTACGGGAAACACTGGGAACTGGAAGACAGTAGGAGACCATTTGCATAGACAAACTAGAATACAACAACAACGCTCAGGCATGGGAGGATGGGGCTGGGACCTTCTTATAGCTCAGGGTGCTCTGGGAGCAATCAGCTCAATCTCCCACCTGCGTGCGCTTTGGCTTCTTAAGTCGGGACTGAGCTCGTGAGCGCACCCTGGTGGTTACTGTGGATCAGGACGGCCGTATGTGCAGACATCTCTGGATCGAAGGGCGTCAACTAGATCGAAGGAGTTCGTGGTCAGCGACCACGGACGTTACACGTATCACGATGTAATAGCACGTCCTGGTGTGGGGGTTGATGTATAGAGCGGGCTCATACGCTGCAGGTGTCAGCTGTATATTTCAACTGACACCTGGGACCAACAGGCATGAACAACGATCGCGCTGATCCATTTAACCCCTTAAATGCTGCGGTCAATCGCGATGACAGCATCTGAGGAGTTAAAAATAGGGGGTGGCCCCCTCCGACAGCTCATCGACCCCCCGCGACGCAATTGCGTTTTGCTGATGGTTGTCATAGCAGCCCAGGGGCCTAATGAAGTCCCCCAGGTCTGCCTCTGTTAAGTCGTGCTTCTGGCAAGGCTTAACAGAAGCCTGTAAAGATTACAATATACTGCAGTAGATCGCTAGATCGCTGATTCAAGTCCCCTAGTGGGACTAATAAAATGTGTAGAAAAAAGTTGAATAAAGATTTTAGTAGTGAAGAAAAGTATTAAAAGGTCAAAACAAAAAAACTTTTCTCATTTTTCCTCTAAAGTAATGCAATTTTTTTCCAAAAATAAACAAAATTGGTATTTCTGCATCTGTAAAAGTCCGAACTATTACAATATAACATTATTTAACTAGCACGGTGCACGCGGTAAAAAAAACTAATTAAAACTCCAAAGTTTTTTTGGTCATCTTAGTTTTAAATAAAAATGTAATAAAAAGTGATCAAAAAGTTGTTTGTATCAATAAAAACGACAGCTACGAAAAAAATAAAAAAGTTATGGCTCTCAGAACGTGGTGAAACAAAACAATTATTTTTTTTAACAAATATTTTTTTCTTTGCAAAATGACAATATACTGCAATATATTAGTATTGCAGTGTGTTGTACCTGCAATCTAACGATCACTGGTTCGATTCCCCTAGGGGGACTAATGAAATGTGTAAAAAAAGTTTAATATTAAAATTTCATATTTCCATTTTTCCTCTAAAGTAATGTAAACAAAACATAAAAAAACAAAAACAAAATTGGTATCACTGCGTCTATAAAATGCCGAACTATTACAATATAACCTTGTTTGACTCGCACGGTCACCTCCATAAAAAAAAACTACAAAATCGCAGGTTTTTTTGGTCACCTTAGCTCTCAAAAAAAATATAATAAAAAGTAATCAAAAATTTGTGTGTACCAAAAAATGGTACAAATAAAAACTACAGCTCGTCCCGCAAAAAATAAGCCTTCACATTGCTCAGACCGCAAATAATTTTTTTTCAGTTTCCCAGTACATTATATGGTACTTTAAATGGTACCAATAGAAACCACAACGCCTCTCGTAAAAGATAACCCCTCACACCACTCCATTGACGGAAAAAATAAAAACGTTATGGCTCTTGGAAGGTGTGTTTCTCGCCTCAGATGGCAGCCTGCTACCTCATTTGAGGGGGCGGCGGCACCACTGAAACCAGTCGCCGTCTCCCCCTCCTGCATTATAATTGTATCTGCGTCTATAGGATGCAGATACAATTACATGCATAACTACTGAATTACAGGGCATGGAACCTGCTATTCAGTGCTTTTTAATTACGCAAATGGCGTCATCGCGCCGCTTGCATTGTTGAATGATGCAGAGCAAGGCACCCCGCCAATCAGTGCCTTTCAATGACAGAAGCAACGCGATTAGCGCCGCTTGTATCATTGAAAGGCGCTGACTGGCAGGGCAGAATGATTTGCCCTACCACTACCATTACATCATCGCGCGGCTTGCGTCGTTAAGCCCCAGCAGACCTGCTCACAAGAGAGCAGGCCTGCATTGCAAGAGGACGGCGTTGGTATGGGATAAGGTAAGTATAAAAAGTTGTTTTTTTCTCTTATAAGTATTTGGCATTATCTACAGGGGGCACTACCTACAGGGCGCTATATGTGGGGTAAATTCTACATGGGGTCTATATGTGGGGCACTAATTACAGGGGGCCTATAGGTAGGGCACTATCTACAGGGGAGCTATATGTGGGGCACGATCTACAGGGGGCTATATGTGGGGCACGATCTACAGGGGGGCTATATGTGGGGCACGATCTACTGGGGGCTATATGTGGAGCACTATCTACAGGGGCTACTATCTACAGGGGGATCTATGGTGGCCACTATCTACAGGGGGCTCTATGTAGGGCCCTATCTACAGGGGGGCAGTGGTGGATCATCATATGGACGGTTCGGACGGCCGCCCGGGGCCCAAGGGGGCCTGTGGCTGCCCAAACCACACATCATTTTAAAAAAACAGTATTGCAAAGCGCTAGCGCCGCTAATGGGGAGGAGGGGCAGGGAGAGCAATAGAAGGGGCGGGCAGTGAGAGCAATAGCAGGGGCAGGCTGGGAGGGAATAGGGCCGCTGCTGATGGGGAGGGCAGGGCCACACCCGTCTGGCCTGCTGCCTCTCTGAGGAGTTGGCGGCGAAACTGAAACCAGCCACCGCCACCCCGTCCTGCACTAATTCTATCTACCTGTGTCTATAAGACGCAGGTACAATTACATGCATAAGCGCTGAATGGCCGGGTAAGTTTCGTGCCCAATGATTCAGTGCCTTACAATGACGCTGATTGGCGGGGCAGAATGACTTGTCCCGCCAATCAGCGCCTTTCAACAATGCTAGCGGCTTCCGTTGTTGAAAGGCGCTGATTGGCGGGCCAAGTCATTCTGCCCTGTCAATCAACGACTCTAGCAGCGCTATGACATCATTGCACAGCTTCCGTTGTTGAAGGGAGCTGATTAACGGGGCAAGTCATTGTGCCCTGCCAATCAGCGCCTTTCAACAACGCAAGCGGCGAAATGACGTCATCACGCTGCTTGCGTCGTTCAGCCCCCTCAGACATTCTCAGAAGAGAGCAGGCCTACATTGATACAGGACGTACACCACTCTGACGAATGCCGATCAGAAACGATGCGGCACAGCATTCAACCGAGCACTTCTGCCGCTTCACTTTAGCGATCGTTGGGGGTCTCGGACCGCCCACCGATTAAAAGTTTTGACATATCACTATGACATGTCAAAAGTTTTTTAAAAGTAGTTACACTTTAACCCCTTCCCGCTTTTGGGCGTGACTGTACGTCCAAATTCAAAGTGCTTTCCCACACACGGGCGTACAGTCACGCCCTGTAGATGAAGCCGGCACAGGAGCTGTGCGCGCTTCATCTTCTGCGGCTGCCCAGGTACGGAAGCCTATTAGGTCCTGACCGAGGCATGACGTAATAGGCTAACTGTCAAATGAAGAATGACAGTTACAATACACTGCACTACAAAAGTAGTGCAGTGTATTGTACCAGGGATCAGAAGACCAGATCTTCAAGTCCCCAGGTCAGTGTAAAAAAAAAAAGTGAAAAAAGTAACAAAAAATGTTAAAGAAAAATAAATAAATAAAAGTTTTAACTAATAAAAACAACAATCGCCCCGTTTCCCTGATCAACGCCTTTTTTACTAGAAAAAAACATGAAAACCTGAAAAAAACCTATACATAATAGGTATCGCCGCGTTCGTAACGGCCTGATCTATAAAAATATGACATTATTTTTACCGCACGGTGAACACCGTAAACATTTTTAATAAAAAAACAATGACAGCATTTTATTTTTTGGTCATCTTGTCTCAAAAAAAATGTCATAAAAAGTTTTCAAAAAGTTGCAAGTAATGCAAAATGGTACCAATATAAACTACAGTTCGTCACGCATAAAACAAGCCCTCCCGCAGCGATATCAACAAAAAAAAATAAATGTTATGGCTGTCAGAATATGGCGACAGTAAAACATGTTTTTTTTTTAGAAAAGAGTATTTTTATTGTGGGAACGTAGTGAAACGTAAAAAAACAATATAAATTTGGTGTCGCTGTAATCGTATCGACCCGCAGAATAAAGTTAATATGTTGTTTATACTGCACGGTGAACACTGTAAAAAAAAAACAAAAAAAAAACAAACTGTGCTAGAATTGCTATTTTTTGGTTTCCTCATCTCCCCAAAAATGTTATAAATAGTGATAAAAAAAAATCGCATGTACCCCAAAATAGAACCAATAAAAATTACAGCTCGTTCCACAAAAAACAAGCCCTCAGACAGCTCCGTCAATGGAAAAATAACACGTTATGACTCTCAAAACGCAATGATGCAAAATTATGCTAAGTGACGGCCCAGACTAATTTTTTATATCCAGTAGAATTTCACTTAATACCCCACATCGTCATTTGCTGGACCCCACAGGTGGACCCTGTAGATGCAGCGGAGATGAGGAAACTTTAGGGCCTTGTGCTGCTTATAGGGCTAGTGAAGAAGTCAAAGATTAGGCAATACTGGAGCGCAGATATTTTGTACAATACCCCAAAAACCCGGTGTAAAGGATCTGCCAGGCACTACGTCTGTGGAGACTCCCAGGGTTAATCAGTCGACACCTGAGGCCAGACCTCTTAGACTGACACCGGCTCCCACCAATCAGGGTGGCAGGCTCAGGAGTGGGAGAGCCTATCGCGGCCTGGTCAGTCAGAGTTAGCTCCGCCCCCTGTCCATTTATACCTGCAGTTTTCTCTTCCTCATTGCTTGTTATTCTTTTGGATTCCTGGCCCCACTGCTGCTTGCTCCAGCCTGCTTCTGCCGTGCTTCTGCCTTGCTGCAGTTCTCCTTGACTGGCTTTGCTTTGCTTTGCCCCTGGCTTGCTTCTGTCTCCGTGCCCGCTCTGGTTACTCACTTCGTCCTGGTCCTGACTGTTCGTTCGCCGCTCCGTTTCCTCGTGGCGTTCCGTGGCTACTGCCCCTTCCCTTGCGTGTTCCCTGTTTGTTTTCCTGTGCACTTAGACAGCGTAGGGACCGCCGCCCAGTTGTACCTCGTCGCCTAGGGCGGGTCGTTGCAAGTAGGCAGGGACAGAGCGGTGGGTAGATTAGGGCTCACTTTCCCTTCACCTCCTTCCTGCCATCACAGAATAACAAGCCCTTACCTAGTCTACCATTTCTCCTACGCTGTCGCTATCATGGACCCCCTTGAGACCCTGACCCAGCAGATGCAGGGCCTCTCCCTACAGGTCCAGGCCCTGGCCCAAAGGGTTGGGCGCACCACCTCACCTCTAGAACCCGACCTCAAGTTACCTGACCGGTTTTCAGGGGACCGTAAGACGTTTCTCTCCTTCCGGGAGAGTTGCAGACTATATTTCCGCCTTAAGCCCCACTCCTCAGTTTCCGAGAACCAGCGGGTGGGTATCATCATATCCCGACTCCAGGAAGGGCCCCAAGAGTGGGCCTTCTCCTTGGCTCCTGACGCCCCTGAACTTTCCTCTGTTGATCGTTTTTTCTCTGCCCTCGGACTCATTTACGACGAGACTGACAGGACTGCTTTAGCCGAGAGTCAGTTGGTGACCTTACGTCAGGGTAGGAGACCGGTTGAGGAATACTGTTCTGATTTTAGGAAGTGGTGCGTAGCTTCTCAGTGGAACGATCCGGCCCTAAGGTGCCAGTTTAGGTTAGGATTATCTGACGCCCTGAAGGATCTGCTGGTTAGCTACCCCTCGTCTGACTCCCTTGACCAGGTTATGGCCCTAGCAGTACGACTTGACCGACGTCTCAGGGAACGGCAGCTAGAACGCTTCAGTGTGCTCCCCTCTGACTTTTCTGCGATCCCCCCCGAGGTCCCGCCTCCTCGCCCCTCCACGGAGGACTCGGAGGTACCTATGCAACTCGGGGCCTCCATGTCCCCTCGACAACGTAGAGAGTTTCGCAGAATGAACGGTCTCTGCTTCTACTGTGGGGACGACAAGCATCTACTGAACACCTGTCCCAGGCGCAAGAATAAGAAGCCGGAAAACTTCCGCGCCTAAGTGATCATCGGGGAGGTCACTTGGGCGCACAGGTATTTCCCGTTAATGTGAAACGCAATAAAATTTTGCTTCCCTTTCAGGTCTCGTTTGCTGGCCGGTCTGCCACGGGCAGTGCTTTCGTGGATTCTGGCTCATCTGCTAATATCATGTCTGTGGAATTTGCTATGTCTCTAAAGATGCCTTGTATTGATTTACCTTATCCTATCCCTGTAGTAGGAATCGACTCTACTCCCCTTGCTAATGGTTATTTTACTCAGCATACTCCTGTTTTTGAACTCCTGGTTGGCTCCATGCATTTGGAGCAGTGCTCTGTACTGGTAATGCAGGGATTATCGTCTGATCTGGTTTTAGGCCTCCCCTGGTTGCAGTTGCATAATCCCACGTTTGATTGGAATACTGGGGATCTCACCAAATGGGGTAATGAATGTCTTATGTCATGTCTTTCTGTTAACTCTATTTCTCCCCGGGAGGAGGTAAACACGCTTCCTGAGTACGTTCAGGACTTCGCCGATGTGTTTTCTAAGGAGGCCTCCGAGGTGTTGCCCCCCCATAGAGATTACGATTGCGCTATCGACTTGGTGCCTGGTGCCAAGCTTCCTAAAGGTAGGATATTTAATCTTTCATGTCCTGAACGTGAAGCCATGAGGGTGTATATCCAGGAATGCCTGGCCAAGGGTTTCATTCGCCCCTCGACTTCTCCTGTAGGTGCTGGCTTCTTCTTCGTGGGGAAGAAGGATGGTGGTCTTAGGCCGTGCATTGATTATCGTAACCTGAATAAGGTCACTGTAAGGAACCAGTACCCACTTCCTTTGATTCCGGATCTTTTTAATCAGGTTCAGGGAGCCCAATGGTTTTCTAAGTTCGATCTACGGGGGGCATATAACCTTATCCGCATCAAAGAGGGGGATGAGTGGAAAACTGCGTTCAACACACCCGAGGGTCATTTCGAATACCTGGTCATGCCCTTTGGGTTGTGTAACGCCCCTGCTGTCTTCCAGAATTTTATTAATGAAATCCTGAGAGAATACCTGGGTAATTTTCTTGTTGTGTACCTTGATGACATACTGGTGTTTTCCAAGGACTGGTCCTCTCACGTGGAGCATGTCAGGAAGGTGCTCCAGGTCCTTCGGGAGAATAATCTGTTTGCTAAGACTGAAAAATGTGTCTTTGGGGTACAGGAGATACCATTTTTAGGGCAAATCCTCACTCCTCATGAATTCCGCATGGACCCTGCCAAGGTTCAAGCTGTGGCGGAATGGGTCCAACCTGCCTCCCTTAAGGCGTTACAGTGTTTTTTAGGGTTCGCCAACTATTACAGGAGATTTATTGCCAACTTCTCGGTCGTCGCTAAGCCTCTTACGGACCTTACCCGCAAGGGTGCTGATGTCCTCCATTGGCCCCCTGAGGCCGTCCAGGCCTTTGAGACTCTCAAGAAGTGCTTTATCTCGGCCCCCGTGCTGATTCAGCCCAACCAAGAGGAGCCATTTATTGTGGAGGTTGACGCTTCCGAGGTGGGAGTGGGGGCCGTATTGTCCCAGGGTACCAGCTCCCTCACCCATCTCCGCCCCTGTGCTTACTTCTCTAGGAAGTTTTCGCCCACGGAGAGTAACTATGATATTGGCAACCGCGAACTTCTAGCCATTAAATGGGCTTTTGAGGAGTGGCGGCACTTCCTGGAGGGGGCCAGACACCAGGTAACGGTCCTTACGGATCACAAGAATCTGGTTTTCCTAGAATCGGCCCGGAGGCTTAATCCTAGACAAGCTCGGTGGGCACTATTCTTTACCAGATTTAATTTCTTGGTTACCTATAGGGCTGGGTCCAAGAATATTAAGGCTGATGCTCTGTCACGTAGTTTCATGGCCAATCCTCCTTCCGAGAAGGATCCCGCTTGTATTTTACCCCCTGGTATAATCGTCTCTGCCACGGATTCTGATTTAGCTTCTGATATCGCGGCTGATCAGGGTGCAGCTCCCGGGAACGTCCCTGGGGACAAACTGTTTGTTCCCCTGCAATACCGGCTGAGGGTACTCAGGGAAAACCATGACTCCGCTCTATCTGGTCATCCTGGCATCTTGGGCACCAAACACCTCATTACCAGAAACTATTGGTGGCCTGGGTTGCCTAAAGATGTTAGGGCTTACGTCGCCGCTTGTGAGGTTTGCGCTAGGTCCAAAACCCCTAGGTCCCGACCTGCGGGCCTACTACGTCCCTTGCCCATTCCCCAGAGACCTTGGACCCATATCTCCATGGATTTTATCACCGATTTGCCTCCATCTCAGGGCAAGTCGGTGGTGTGGGTGGTAGTCGACCGCTTCAGCAAGATGTGCCACTTTGTGCCCCTTAAGAAGCTACCTAACGCCAAGACGTTAGCTTCTTTGTTTGTGAAACACATCCTGCGTCTCCATGGGGCCCCAGTCAATATCGTTTCGGACAGAGGGGTACAATTTGTTTCCTTATTTTGGAGAGCCTTTTGTAAAAAGTTGGAGATTGATCTGTCCTTCTCCTCCGCCTTCCATCCCGAAACTAACGGCCAAACGGAAAGGACCAACCAATCCCTGGAACAATATTTAAGGTGTTTCATCTCTGACTGTCAATTCGATTGGGTCTCATTCCTTCCCCTTGCTGAATTTTCCCTGAATAACCGGGTCAGTAACTCGTCAGGGGTCTCCCCGTTTTTCTGTAATTTCGGGTTTAACCCAAGGTTCTCCTCTGTCTCCCCTGGTTGTTCCAATAATCCTGAGGTAGAGGATGTTCATCGGGAACTGTGCACTGTCTGGGCCCAGGTTCAGAAGAACCTAGAGGCGTCCCAGAGCGCACAAAAGATTCAGGCGGATAGTAGACGTTCTGCTAACCCCCGGTTTGTCGTCGGGGATTTGGTCTGGTTGTCGTCCAGGAACTTGCGCCTTAAGGTCCCGTCCAGGAAGTTTGCTCCCCGATTTATTGGGCCTTATAAGGTCATTGAAGTCCTCAACCCTGTATCCTTCCGTCTGGAGCTGCCCCCATCCTTCCGCATACACGACGTCTTTCATGCCTCCCTCCTTAAACGCTGCTCCCCGTCCTGGTCCCCCTCTAGGAAACCTCCTGTTCCCGTTCTCACCCCTGAGGGGGTGGAATTCGAGGTGGCCAAGATTGTGGACAGTAGGATGATCCAGGGCTCCCTCCAGTACCTGGTCCATTGGAGAGGATACGGGCCGGAGGAGAGGACTTGGGTACCTGCTCGAGATGTTCACGCTGGGGTATTGGTCAGGAGGTTCCACCTTCTCTTCCCCACTAAACCGGGTCCTCTTAGTAAGGGTCCGGTGGCCCCTCATAAAAGGGGGAGTACTGTAAAGGATCTGCCAGGCACTACGTCTGTGGAGACTCCCAGGGTTAATCAGTCGACACCTGAGGCCAGACCTCTTAGACTGACACCGGCTCCCACCAATCAGGGTGGCAGGCTCAGGAGTGGGAGAGCCTATCGCGGCCTGGTCAGTCAGAGTTAGCTCCGCCCCCTGTCCATTTATACCTGCAGTTTTCTCTTCCTCATTGCTTGTTATTCTTTTGGATTCCTGGCCCCACTGCTGCTTGCTCCAGCCTGCTTCTGCCGTGCTTCTGCCTTGCTGCAGTTCTCCTTGACTGGCTTTGCTTTGCTTTGCCCCTGGCTTGCTTCTGTCTCCGTGCCCGCTCTGGTTACTCACTTCGTCCTGGTCCTGACTGTTCGTTCGCCGCTCCGTTTCCTCGTGGCGTTCCGTGGCTACTGCCCCTTCCCTTGCGTGTTCCCTGTTTGTTTTCCTGTGCACTTAGACAGCGTAGGGACCGCCGCCCAGTTGTACCTCGTCGCCTAGGGCGGGTCGTTGCAAGTAGGCAGGGACAGGGCGGTGGGTAGATTAGGGCTCACTTTCCCTTCACCTCCTTCCTGCCATCACACCCGGCCTGTGCATAAAGGATTGGTTCAAAGCGAACCACACCAATCCATGGATTATTCATTCACCCCATTATTACATCATCCTATTATGACCTGATGCACTCCGCCCAGCTTACATATACCCTGATGTACTCCGCCCAGCTTACATATACCCTGATGTACTCCTCACAGCTTACATATACCCTGATGCACTCCGCCCAGCTTACATATACCCTGATGTACTCCTCACAGCTTACATATACCCTGATGTACTCCGCCTAGCTTACATATACCCTGATGTACTCCGCCTAGCTTACATATACCCTGATGTACTCCTCACAGCTTACATATACCCTGATGCACTCCGCCCAGCTTACATATACCCTGATGTACTCCTCACAGCTTACATATAACCTGATGTACCCGCACATATTACATATGCCCTGATGTACTCCGCACAGCTTACATATACCCTGATGTACTCCGCCCAGCTTACATATACCCTGATGTACTCCGCACAGTTTACATATACCCTGATGTACTCCGCCCAACTCACATATGCCCCCACAATATAAGCTGAAATACCAGTAAAACACCAAGCAAAATCTTCATTTCAAAAGCCAAATGGTGGTCCAACTGAGCCTGGCTGTGTAACCAAACGGAAATTTATGACCACATATGGGGTATTACTATATTCTGGAGTACCCGTTTAAAAATTTATGGGATGTGTGTCTACGGTGGTACAAGCTGGGCACAACACATTGTGCACTAAAATGTCATATCTGTGGAAAACGTCAATTTTCAATCTGCAACATCTATAGTTTACTAATTTTTGCAAAACACTTGTGCGGTCAAAATGCTCACTACACCCCTAGATGAATTCTTTGAGGGATCTAGTTTCCAAAATGGGGTAATTTTTCGGGAGTACCACTGTACTGGTACTATATCTCAATGCAACATGGTGTCAAAAAACGAATCTTGTAAAATCTCCACTCCAAATACTAAATGGCGCTCCTTCCCTTTAGAGCCTTGCTGTGTGTCCAAATAGCAGTTTATGACCACGTGTGGGGTATTTCCCTACTCTGAAGAAGTTACTTTACAAATGTTACGGTGCTTTTTCTCCTTTATTTGTTGAAAAAATGAAAATTGTTTAACTAATGCTACATCTTATTGGAAAATAATGTAATTTTTCATTTTCACTGCCCATTTCTAATAAAATCTATGAGACACCTGTGGGGTCAAAATGCTCACTACCCCCCTAGATGAATTCATCAATGGGTGTAGTTTGCCAAATTGAGTCACTTTTGGGTAGTTTCCACTGTACTGGTACCTAAGGGGCTTTGCAAAAGCCATGGTGCAGAAAAACCAACCGAGCAAAATCTGCTCTCTAAAAGCCAAATGGCACTCCTTCCGTTCTGAGCCCTGATGTGTATTCATACAGTGGTTTATTACCACATATGGGCAATTTCCGTACTCCGGAGAAGTTGCTTTACAAATGTTACGGTGCTTTTTCTCCTTTATTTGATGAGAAAATTAAACATTTTGACCTAAAGCTACGTCTTAGTGGAAAAAAAAATGTAATTTTTCATTTTTACTGCCCAATTCTAATGAAATCTATGAAACACCTGGGGGGGGGGTCAAAATGCTCACTACACCCCTAGTTGAATTCCTCTAGGGGTGTAGTTTCCACTGTACTGGTACCTTAGGAGCTTTACAAATGCGACATGGTGCTGAGAAATCAAACCAGTAAAATCTGTACTCCAATAGCTAAATGGCGTGCCTTCCCTTCAGAGTCCTGCCACTTGCCCATACAGCAGTTTATGACTACATGTTGGGTATTTCCGTACTCTGGAGAAGTTGCTTTACAAATGTTGGGGTGCTTTTGCTCATTCATTTGTTGAAAAATATTAAAAATTCTGAGGTAAAGCTACATCTCATTGGAAAATAATGTAATTTTTCATTTTCACTGCCCAATTCTAATGAAATCTATGAAATGCCTGTGTGGTCGAAATGCTCACTACACCCCTAGATGAATTCCTCTAGGGGTGTAGTTTCCCAAATGGAGTCACTTTTGGGGGGTTTCCTTTGTTTTTGCACCACAAAACCTCTTCTAACCTGACATGGTGCCTGAAATATAATTTAAGAAAAGGAAGGCCAAAAAATCCACTAGGTGCTCCTTTGCTACTGCGGCCCTTGTTTCAGGCCCGTAGCACTCTAGGGCCATATGTGGGATATTTCTAAAAACTGCAGAATCAGGGCAATAAATATTCAGTTGTGTTTCTCTGGTAAAAACCTTCAGTATCACAGGAAACATGGATTAAAATGGAATTTCTGCAAAAAAAAATGATATTTGCAAATTTCCCTTCCACTTTGCTTTAATTCCTGTGAAACGCATAAAGGCTTAAGAAACTTTCTAAATGCTGTTTTTAATACTTTAAGGGGTGCAGTTTTTAAAATGTGGTGAGTTGTGGGGGTTCCTAATATATAAAGCCCTCAAAGCTACTTCAGATCTGAACTGTTCCCTAAAAAAATAGCATTTCGAAATTTTCTTCAAAGTGTGAGAAATTGCTGCTAAACTTATAAGCCTTGTAACGTCCTAGAAAAATAAAAGGATGTTCAAAAAATGATGCAAACATAAAGTAGACGTATGGGAAATGTTAACTAGTCACTATTTTGTGTGGTATTACTATCTGTCTTACAAGCAGATACATTTGAATTTAGAAAAATGCTAATTTTTGCAAAATTTCTCAAAATGTTGGTGTTTTTCACAAAAAATATTGAATTTATCGACCAAATTTTTTCACTAACATAAATTACAATATGTCATGAGAAAACAATCTCAGAATCGCTTGGTTAGGTAAAAGTATTCTGCAGTTATTACCACATAAATTGACACATGTCAGATTTAAAAAATGAGGCTGTGTCATTTGGTCCAAAAGTGGCTGCGTCCTTAAGGGGTTAAAGAGAGGTGTGTGCAATTTTTTTTATATTACTATTATTATTATTATTATTATTATTATTAATAAAACAGTGTATCAGTGTGTGTGGTGCAACTTTCTAAATACTTTTTATTAAAAATGATTGTTATTTTTTGAGATACAGCTGCTTTGTATCTTGTATACAGAGCAGCTGTATCTAGTGCTAAAACCAGTATCCGTCAGGTCATTGGCACTGACGAGTACAGTGTCAGCGGGTTTGGGAAGTTGAATTGCGTGTGAGGGGAAAGGAGGGAGCTTAAGTTGTGTCAACAGCCCAGGGCCCATGGTACACTAAATCCACCACTGATGGGGGGCACTATCTATATGGGGCTCTATGGGGCACTATCTACAGGAGGCTCTATAGGGGGCATTATATATGTGGGGCACTGTCTACAGGAGGCTTTATGTGGGGCACTGTCTACAGGGGACTCTATGTGGGGCACTGTCTAAAGGGGGCTCTATGTGGGGCTCTGTCTACAGGGGGGCTCTATGGGGGATACTATCTACAGGGGGCTCTATGGGAGGCCTTATCTACTGGGGGAAGTGTGTGTGGGACATAGTGTATGGTGCTGTTATAATCAGGGACACAGTGTAGGGCGCTATTAGAATTAGAGGTGCAGTGCATGGCGTACAATGCATCTCTATATTTAGGGGCGTAGTGTCCACGTGGCACCATGAGAATGTTATCTTCATTTATAAGTTCAGAAATGTTGAAAAGTGAGAAGCTGAAGACATCTGAGCGGCAAACTGCAGAAATGGCCTGTGGCCAGGAGAAGTCATCATAAAGATCTGGACCGGATGGAGAAGAAAAAAGAAAAAGAACAATTAGAATCTGAGAAGACGTCCCCTGAGAGTCACTTAATGTAAATGTTTATTCTGCCTCTAATCAGTACTGTAGTCACTATGATCTTCAGCGAGATAATGGGTAGTATGATATTTTTTTTAATTAAACTGCAACTCCGAGCATATCCTTACCATGGTTCAAGCTATTCTGGGAGCTATAGTTTTATGTCGTACAAACCCATACAGCAGGGGTTGCACTAAATTGAGCTGTATTTTTGCTGGTGCTCTATTTATGTAGAGAGCTTGGTTCTGGTGTTGTTTATATGTACTGAGCTTAGTTCTGATGTTGTATTTATGTACTGAGCTTGGTTCTGGTGTTGTATATATGTACTGAGTTTTGTTCTGGTACTGTATATATGCACTGAGCTTTGTTCTGGTGTTGTATATATGTACAGAACTTGGTTCTGGTGCTGTATCTATGTAATGAGATTGTTCTGGTGCTGTGTATATGTATTGAGCTTGGTTCTGGTGTTGTATATATGTACTGAGCTTGGTTCTGGTGTTGCATATATGTACTGAGATTTGTTCTGGTGCTGTGTATATGTAATGAGCTTTGTTCTGTGCTGTATCTTTGTGATGATCTTGGTTCTGTTGCTGTATATGTAATGAGCTTGGCTCTGGTGTTATATCTATGTAATGATCCTGGTTCTGTTGCTGTATTTATGTACTGAGCTTGATTCTGGTGCTGTATATATGTAATGTGCTTTGTTATGGTACTCTATATATGTACTGGGCTGGTGTGGTATATATGTACTGAGCCTGGGTCTGGTACTATATATATATGAACTTTGTTCTGGTGTTGTATATATGTACTGAGCTTGGTTCGGGTGTTGTATATATGTACTGAGGTTTTCTCTGGTGCTGTGTATATGTAATGAGCTTTGTTTTGTGCTGTATCTATGTGATGATCTTGGTTCTGTTGCTGTATTTATGTACTGAGCTTGGTTCTGGTACTGTTTATATGTATGACCTTGGTTGTGAAGCTGTAACTATATAGTATATATGTCACAATCCGTGGGTATGTGGACCCACTAGGCCACACCGCCATAGCAGAGTAGCAGCTGGCCAAACAACAGTCCTAGCACAATAGTACCTTTAAAAGTCCAGACAGTAATGGAGGCTTGGCACATATGAACTTGTAGACACTAGACGTGGTGTATGTCAGCAGGCGTGACCGGTGGTACAACACGACTTCAACAGGTTAAGGCACAGGAACAGATATAGCACGGGATACAGGATAGAAGTAGCAGGGCACGGGAACAACTGGAACAGGATAACACTAAGGAACCATTTGCTAAGACTAACATGGGTAAACACAACAATGCTCAGGCAATGAATGAAAGGGCAGAGCCCTTTTTATAGTCCAGGGTGATTATGGGCTAATTATAGATTTTCCTCATGTGTGTGCACTGGCCCTTTAAGGCGCACGCTCGCACCCTACAGGAACTAGTACAGAGATGCGGAAGTGAGTGCCGGCATCTCTCAGGAGGGAGATGCCGTCCGGCACTCACTTGTCCATGGCCCCGGACGTCGGGGGGCAGGTAAGACCGACGGTCTTCGGCTGTGGACGTTACCAAATATTTATAATAACAAAATTGCAGGACAGAAGGAATTGTTTTCAATTCATTGTATATTTAATGGGAACCGGTCAGGTAGTTTTAACCCCTTGAACTGCCACCATGCGTTAATACATGACCTGACAATATTTCCAAACTTTCCCTTGTATGTTTTTTACAGATGCAACAAAATCTATAAAATCAACTTTTAAACCGGCGCACGCTATATGCTAATTGCTCATTAAAGGGTCATGGGGCAGTGCCGCTATCCTGAAGAGTCAGAGTCCTGCCTCCAAACACACCTTTCCATGCACGATTGACATCCCCCTGGCTGCTTTGTATCACTAACAGCCTCCTCCAACTTTCTCGGATGCCCCATTGCCTTGTACTACTTGAGTACGCTCCGTGCAGCGGGGTGTACTCTGCCCGGATCATCGCTGCACTGCGCATACCAGGGGAGTACAAGGCAATGGCAAATTGGCAAGAGTTGGAGGAGGCTGGTAGTGATGCAAAACACGTAATGTCAATCAAAATCTGGGGGGCGCCATTTCAATTTTCGCCTCAGGCAGCAGAAAAGCTAGAATCGGCCCTGGGGACCATTTATAATAAATATTTAAATTAGTTGTGAAAAATATCTTTAGCGCGTACAAGGCACACTCTTGTTAGGTCTATCTACTGTAGATCATATCACATTGATTTTATAGAGAGAATAATTAAAGATTAGCTTTACTGCTGATCCACAGAAGTGTGATCGGTACTGCGTCAATAATGATAAGAAAAATCTCTATATAAAATACAGGATTTTACATTGTATTTTGTGCCTTTATTGTTTCTTTTGGCTAGGGCTATACGGCGACATTGGCCATCAATTAAAGTCAATATGGTCACTTGGCGACCCACAGCCTGCCGCAACTCACCAGTCGGAAAGAAATCAAAACCTGCTGGATTACTTGTGACAGTAGGGTCCCCATTGCAGCTACACGCGGCTCACAACGTGGCCACATTTATTCGCCAGACACGCAGGAGCACACAGCAATCTTTGTCCGTGGGAAAGTGTGTCGCAGCCAAAGTCGCCGTGTATCCCTAACATTGCTAAGGTCTGAATGCTAATGTTAGGCAATACAGCCTGAATAAAAAGTTAAGAACATCTAGTTTTCTTCTCGCTTCATTGGTTTCCATTGGGAAAATACTGCAATACTGACTTCCTACTGTACTTTTTAAATTATAACTCCCTCTCTACTACATATTATTGTGTATAGCCATCTCTCTCAATGAAGCTGGTCATACACATTAGATATTTGATGGCAAATCTTTCTGATTTTAATGGAATCTGCAGACATTTACTGTCTGAGAAAATAAAAATTTGATTCGTTTTAACCCATCCAATTGTTTCCCTAGGAGGTAATTGCAATAAGTGAGTCTGGCAACCGCTCATCTCACCCCCTACTGAAACAACATGTCGGTTTAGCTGAGCTTCTGGGGTCAGATGCAATATGTATAAGATGGCACCCTCACCCATCACATTTCCTTTGGTTTGCCCAAGGAACCTCAGTCCAATACTGCAGTTCCGATGAAAAAAAGGAAAAATGAATGGATAAGGAGGTGAAAACTAAACTGGGATACCATGAAAGACCACACAATAGGGGGAATTTATTAAAACGAGTAAAAGAAAAGGGAACAATTATGTTGTTTGTTTTTTTCCAGAGGTCCTCTGTCTTTTAAGATGTTAAAATTTTTACTATATCCAATTTGCCTGCTATGAATCAAAAATGGTCTGCAATGCACCTGATTGTGTAAATGGTAACAATTTGCTGCAAAATTAAAAATGTGAAAATTATTTGCTCTACAGTGATAAAATACAGAGCTGTGAAGAAGATGGGGCGAATGTTTTTACATTTTTAAATTTGTTCAAATTATCCTCAGACATATAAGTAAAAAGCAGTACATTCGGTTTGCACGCAGGTCTGACATGGGAATATACATATGTCACTGCCCCCCACTTGATCATATAAAGATATAAGTAAAATGCAAGAATTAGGAAAATTACCCCATTTGTACAAAGAGGAGAGTGGATCTTGAAGTCTCAACGTGCCCCCTCCTTGCCCCTTTTTTCTTTCACCCAGAATTTTCAGTGCCCTCTAGATGGTGCTACAAACCTTTACATTCTCCATTTTTTACCATGATACTTATAATTTAGTGAGCTTCACTACTTACTCTGCATTACTGTGTCTCCGTCATGACTAATATCCACCCAGTCACTGATGTTTAGCCCTTGTCTTCTTTCAACATGTCTTTGCGGTACATAAAAAAGATCTTTGGGGTCATAGGTGTAGCTACAGACAGGTGTAATTGGTTATACACGGCATCTGTCTCAATGCTAGTCTTCTGGATTGACATAAAGAAGTGCTTAAACATAGAATTATATGTATATTCATTTGCCTGGGGTCTAACTTTAGAATTTTTCATTGCTTGGAGCATTGTCCTAGTACTAGGTAATGAGCACAATTGAAGAATCCACTCGACAAGGGTCACTTTGAATGGTAGAAATCTATGTGCAGAGCCTTAGTCCATGTCTAGAATAGGATATGTCTGAATTATTATTATTGCTATAATACATATTATTACATATACTATTTTATATTATGTATACATTTGATACCTAGAGTTCAAAAAGAAAAAAAAAAGTTTTTAGAGTTGAATTATTTGTCAGTGTAGATAAACCCTTTTTAAATTTCCAAATAGGGCTTGCTAAGATCATATAATGAGCTCCGCAGGTCGGGACATGCCCTTTTTATACCAGGGGAACTGTCTGTACATGAAGGGCCACCTGCAGACATCTAGTACAATTAGTGAACACCCATTGAAATGAATATGGGCCATGTAAGGCTACAGCAGGACCTCACACAATCAACCTGTCCCAGGATAACATTTATTCAAAAAAAAAAAAAGGTAATTATGTAACAAAATTGAAAGATAATGGAGCTACTAGAGCACATACAATAGGTGGATATTTGTTGTGTTTTTGCAGCTCATTTGTCCACTTTGTTGTATAGACTGGGACAGGGTCAGCAAAGTAAATTTTACTCCCATTAAAGGGCGTGGGATTTAAGGAGGACTTTTTAGCTCTTCAAGTATGTCTGTTTTAGTAAATGCTTGCATTCCCCATAAATTAAACTGGGTAACAGTTAGAAGGAGGGGTAGAGGAAACATTTTTAAGTGAGACTAGTTCTGATCTGGAACACCCCAATAAGTTTGCCAAGTTAGTAAATGAGGGGGTCACCAGTTCAGGGGGCAGCACTGCTGCAGCAAGACACTTCCTCTAGCAACCAGGGGAATGTCTGCTCTAGTATTATAGGGGATTGGAGCATAGGAAAGGCTTGACAGGTCCTGGTAGTGGGGGACCCTATTATAAGGGGAATAGACAGGGCAATGTATCACAAAGACAAGAATATCAAAGAGTGGGTGGAATTTATCAAATGGTCCACACCAGTTTTCTGGCATACAAAAGTCACAATTTGCACACAGGTTGCCTTAAAAGTTGAAGGGGCTTAGCATGAAGGTGGCGGGCGCAACCATAAATTATCATGAATTATAGCGAAAATCTTTTTTTAGCGCACAGACAGCACAAGATGCAACAAATTTATTAAGAGCCGTGCTCTTTTTAATAAATTAGTTGCATCTTACTCCTGTGGGCTTCAGACTAAGGCAGGCCTGGCAAATCTGCCCTAATGTGTTGTCTTCCGTGTGCTCAAGTTCTGCATATCATGGATCGGGTTGATAGATTACTGGGAGGGGCTGGTGAATACCCAGTGGTTCTGGTACACATTGGTATCAATGACAAAGGTAGAGGTAGGTGGGGGGTTTCCTAAACATAACTTCAGGGACTTGGTAGTAAGCTTAGGGCAAGGACTAGAAATCTAGTATTTTTTTAACGTACTATCTGTACCACGTGCCACACCAGAAATGCAGTGGGAGATTAGGGAGATAAACTAGTGGCACAAGAAATGGTGTAGGAAAGAGGGGTTTGGGTTCTATAAGAACAGGGCCGACTTCTCTGTTGTCTACAAATTCTACAGTAATGAGAGGGGTTTGCTTATATGTAAAGAGGGGTCTGCTTACATGTAAAATCCTGCCTAAAGCGATTGCTGGTTCAAGTACCCTAAGGAGACTAATGAAATGTGTAAAAAAAAGGTGAAATTAAGTTTTTAGTAATAAAAATAATAAAGTATTAAAACAAAAAAAAAAGCCTTTCCCATTTTTCCTCTAAAGTAATGTCAAAAATTAAAAAAGTTAACAAAATTGTTATCTCTGCATCCGTAAAAGTCTGAACTATTACAATATATCATTATTTAACGCGCATGATAAACAGCGTAAAAAAAAAAGTTAAAACGCCAAAATCAACGTTTTTTGGTCAACTCAGCACTAAAATTTATTTTTTATAAAAAGTGATCAAAAAGTTGTATGTAGTTGATCGGCGCTCGTTTGCTCCTGTCACAAGGAGCTATATATTGGGACGAGTGCTCGTTACTACCATCGCTCGTCCCCTTACATTATTATCATGTCGGCAGCGCGTCTCCCACAAGGAGACGTGCTGCCGACAACGATAATATTTAACTTTTTTAAAACGATGTGATCAGCAGATGATCGAGCGTTTGATCTGTTTAAACTGGGCAATTACAATATCTACCCGATAATTGCCCAGTGTGCAAGATATGGGTGAAAGATATACAGCACCTTATAGGAATAAGCAAGTTAGAAACAGCAGCAAACTAATGTGGTTAAATAAAACTGTAAGGGGCGCAATACATGATACACAATTAAACATTTAAACTACTAAAGTTCGAGGATAATATCGAGGCATTAAATATTTTGAAAAATTTGTTTTTTTCCAGCCAAAGCCAGGAGTATTTCTAAATCAGAAGACAAGTATAAAGGACACGAAATACACCAAACCGGGAATGTATAAACCAAGCCTTATATTACCATAGCTAGGTAGCTCCTCCTGGTGTCAAAGGACGTCATAAAAAGATGTCATTGAAGGCATGGGTAGGTTCTATTGGACTGAAACTAGTCCGGCTGTGGTTAGGGAGGTTATTGACTCATGCTCTTTGGGCCTTAGACAACACAAGTGTAACATAAAACGATGTATTTTATATTGCATGGAAACATTTTCTTCTATATTTAGGCATTGGTAATACTAAACCCTTGACTGGTTTCATGATGGAGATATTAAATTCTATCGATTTCAAGTTCTTCTGACAATATTTTCTTAGTGTGGGAAATTCTGACTTTCACACTATTTTTGAACATTTTCAATAACCATACCAGTCATTGCATTCTGGAATTCTCAGGGCTATAGTAATATTCCTGCTCAGGACTTTGGCATTCGGCACTTCTTGCTAACCTTTTATTGAAGACCCTTTCTCTTTTTTGCTCTTTCACAGAGATATTAAATTCCTGAGTTGCTGGAATGTCCTCCTCTTGTGACTGTGATGACCTCAATTTATACTGACATTTCTCATGTGAATTTAATATATAGCTGTCTTCCATGAGTGAGACTGGGGTGCCATGGGTTAGACATTTCCTGGGGTGATCTAGTTTTTGTGTATGGGAATTCTTAAAATAAGTTTCTTGTGCCTTCTTGAGGTTGCAGTTTGACTGAAAAGATACTTATTATTATTTGATATTACGGCATCAATTCTAACAACTTATGTACGAAAATTGGAAATATTGCCCATAGCAACCAATCAAAGCAAAACCCATATATTCTAATTCATAAATAAAAGCAATACTCTGATTGGTTGATATTGCAGATTCTATTCTTTTAAATGAGTTATTAAGTCAAAATAAGTGGTTCAAATTTTTTTTTTACATTCTATAATCATAAAATAAAAACAAGTAACTTTGTAATACAAAGTCTAATAAAGAGAAAGGCATGGTCCCCACAGATAATTGTTACAGTGATCTCTTGCTGCTACATGAGGTTCTTAGTACATACTTTGATAAATCTGTGTAAGGCTTCTTGCCTGTTCATGGTGATCTCTTTAAGTGGGTCCATACTCTAATATTAGGTATAAATTCACACGTCAATCAATGCTGCTGCTACACCGCACTTGCGCGGGAGCAGTCCAACAGCACCTCTACTGGCAGACAAATCTCCTACAGGAACAGCACCACAGCAACAGAGACCGCCACGTTGTACCTCAACCATGTCCTTTTGGTGGATGTAGCCCGGACATGGGAAATGCAGCCTGGCCGCAGGCGTGCTGTTAGGGTGCTAGGTTGATCCTTCTGCAGGTGCTCTGTTGCGGCGGCATTGGTCATCGTGTGGTTCTGGACCTAATATTAGAGTAAGGACCCAATTGAAAGCGGCTGCCATGAAGTGGCAAGTGGGCTTATTCAGTCTAAATAAAAGTGTAGTAAGAAATACATTTTGCAAAAAAATGTGCTTAGTCTATGTCTTCCTCGTTTTTGGAATGTAACTTTGTAATACAAGCCTATTTTTTTTTTTTAAAGGGACTGTCCCACTTTTAAATGTTATTGCAATATAATTAAACATAAAAAATTATTTTAAAATATATTACCTTTACTACATTATAATGGCGCCCCCGGTGTTTAACCAATATGGTAATGTGCACGTCCTCCTACTGAGCTGAATGAGGGAGGACGCAAATGCTCAGTTCCCCTCTCCAACTCACACCAGCCAATAGAAAATGGCTTCTCCGCTTGTCAGTAATGACGAAGAGAAGAAGCTTTTATTCAGAAACACAGCTTGTCTTCTTCAGTTATATAGGGCTGGGCTCACTTTCTAAAAAAAAAAAGCATATTAATGGGGGGCATTTGTAAAGCTTTTCTAAAGAGGGGGCAGAGGCAGTAAAACAGAATGATCTGCCTATATAAGCTCTGACAGAGAGGGAGAGGAGCTGCAGCAGAAAGGACCCGCCCCTGAGCTGCCAGCCTGAGGAAACTCTAGCAGAGCAATTGGAGCAATGAATGGGGAGATCTCTGGATCCAAATTAGATACATCACTGGTTCTAGCTTTGGTGGAAAGAGATCGTCATGCAGTATATATATATATATATATATATATATATTGTTTTCCCTTTATTTTGGGACAACCCCTTTACGCACTGTTTTATAGTTCTCTGATTAAATAGAGCAGTGTAAACAACAAGAGTTGTCATTCTGGTTGTCAAACATCTGCTACTTGTATATTAGAATATATAGTATAGACTAGAAAATATACAAACATATGTCACCCTGGACGTAGCCATGACAACATGAATGAAATGGAAAAACAATGCTCAATATAAATAATGTTTATATTGCAATGCTACTCATTTCATTATTTCTGGACTAGGAAGGTCTCTTTATTATAAAAAGTTTAGGACCCTTTAAAGTTGTACAATTAAAGGAAGACTTAACGCAACATTCCTGTAACAAAAACTTTCCTCTACCACTGGCCAAAACATCACTCCTAAACTTCAACTGCACGCCTAAAGAATGTTTTTACACTACTTAAAGGGGCTGACTCATCCGAGAAAACCTATTTCAGATTATAGTCACAAACAGTTGATTTCGGCAGTTCCATTAGATGAATAGAGTGGTTTTCTATTCTGGCTCATTGAGGGGGGACCCCCTCTATAATAGCCATATGCCCTATTAGGCATATAGACAGGGGTTGGCTTCAGGAGACAACCCATTTACCACACTATTATAGAGAACTTCATTGCAAACTTAGAAATAGGCTTATATTAGTAAATAAGAAGAGCCAATAGTAATAGCCAAGGTAAAAACATTTGTGTACAAACATAGATATTGGTATTTTTCTGTGCTGTCACCATTGCCGGTCTCAACAATTGCACTATTTTTTTAATTTATTTTTTATTAAGGAGGATCTTCCACCTAATTGTTGAAATGGCTGTATATTATTTATCGAGCACCAACACATTTTCAATGCTTAGTTTTTTTTTAGTCATCACTCACTGTCCCCACTGGGGTCACGATCTAAAGACACACACAACGGCCAATTTAATAGAAAACTAATTTACCCATCAGTATGTCCTGGAGTGTGGGAGGAAACTCGGGAACCCAGAGGATATCCACAGAAACATGTTGTTGTCAGCCAGATTTGAACCCAGTCCCCCAGAGCTGTAGAACAGCAATGCCCTGCTGCCTATATGTTACCAAAGTGGCAGGATCTAACACAATATGGGTTGTCAGTTTTGCAGAAGCTTCTCAATGACAGATGACTCATGGACATGGCGTGTGTCAATATGAATATCAATGTTTTTTGTCCATACGGATAAACTCATATAAACCACCCTCATGCTGTTACCAAACCATTAAGGCCCCATGCACACGACCGTAAAAAACGGACCCATTCACTTTCATTGAACACGGACACCTTTCCGTAGCACTACGGAAGGGTGTCCGTGCCGTGGAAATGTTCCGGGAATTATGGAACATGTCCGTTCTTTTGCATTTTGCGGGCCGTGCTCCCATACTTTGTATGGGAGCACGGGCCGAAAATGCGGCTGTCAGTCGGCGGCCGGCCGTGCCCGCAATCGCGGGCCGTGATTGCGGGCACGGTCGTGTTCATGGGGCCTAATGTGTGTTTCCATAATATGTTGTTATTACTATCAGTAAATAGACTAGGGTTGTGTTCTCACATTCAGGATTCTATCAGGATTTAGCGGTGTATTCTGCGCCTAAATCCTACAAATATACTAATATTCCGCCAAAAATGTATGTCAATGGAGTATTTTACATCCTCGAAACAAATCCATAGGATGTTCATTATTGACGTGGAGTCTTCACTGAAAAATCACGGACTAGCTCCATTGAATTATGACAGGGGCTAATCCGCGTGTGAATCCGCTGGCCAATCAGCGATAGAAATCCGAGTTTCTCCGTCACAGATTTTCCCCAAAAATTTGTGGCGGATTTGTCTATGGCCTGTGGACATACCCTAGCAGTATATATTTTTATCAGTCATAGGCAGTGTTACTGCTACTCTGTGAAGAAATGTACATACATTATAAGGCCTAGATTTTACCCATCAGGGTATGACTGTTTTTTTTAAAAATTTTTTATGCATGCACCATATGTTTTAAACTAGAAAAATGTGACCTGAATGGGTTAACCCAATGCAGCTGTACAGCGACTTTGTCCACATTACATCAGTAAATACAAAGACGTGCAAGTGATTAACTTAAGCTAAACCCATCTGGTTGTGTAACACGTAGATTGTAAACATTTTGTCAGGCCGCACATTTTACAGACAGTGTTTAAGGAAACATTAGCTTGTTAACACGCCTTGTTAAGTAAGCTCTGCCCTCACTATAGCAATATTTACAGTATTAAAGCCATACAAAGTTTAATCTGATGGCTTCAGTGATAACAAATTAATATGTGCTTAAACCATTTATTAAGCAGCAAAATCCTACAGCCATGCAGAACACGCGCGCATACCAGTAGGCCCGTACAGTCTATATCTGGCATTATGCTAGAAGGGCTTTCATAGGGAAATGTAAACACACACGTTCTGTAATGTTTCTCCTTCAAGCCAGTGTTTGTATTCCGTATAACTGATAGTTTTTAAATGTGTTTCCAACATTAACATTTTGGAAATGGACTAATAGCTACAGTATTATTTATCTCTCATAGAGACAATAGATGGGAAGTCCTCAAGGTACCCTTCACAGGCCGATGCCCAAGGGTTTAATCTGGTGGATAACTTAATAGGTTGATCCCAGAGTTTCCGCAATGCATTATTGAAACATTCACGTTCTAGTTTTCAAATATCAGTAGGATTTATTTAAAAGGTTACTTCACCCAAAATACATAATCCCCTTATTACTGTGTTAGTTTATCCTTGGGTCATGTGAGAAGCCATTTTTAATTTTAATCAGATGTTCATGAGATCAACCATGATCACAGACACATTTTAAAGTCTCATATTTTTTTTGTGACAACCAAGATCATTTCCAGCAGAAAGTTAAAATTTGACATACATGCTAAGCACTAGGTAAATCTAGAGTACATTGGTAATTGCTACAAAATTAAAAAAATATCACAGGAAAAAATATCAGCCGTCGGCATGGGTGGACCTCATTTATCAAATCTGGCATTGTTGCTCAGAGCCACCAATGAGTGCAGACATCATTTTTCCACAGCAGTTTAGAGGGGTTGTCCACTTTGGACAATCAATATTTTGTTAGAATGTCCCTCTACAATAAGCTGATCACAGGATGTCCCACTGCGATCAGCTATAATCTGAGCACAGCTGAAACGGGCATCGGGTTGGCGCATCCTGGTTTGTTATCCATATGGGTATGTATCAAGGTACTTTTATTTTGTATGTTTATTCTTTCTTGGGGTACATTTGACATTTGTCCTATACACATTATCCCAATAGATCCCATGTATACAGTTCCTTCATTGCTTACATTTGCCCACTTTAGCTGGGGGTTATCCCTCTTTTAAAATACATTTGCTTTCTCATGCTTATGGACTACATCCCATTTCTTTGCTTGATATTTGCAATATGCACTTTGTTCTGTATGTATACTTTCATTGTTATGGACATTTTTACTGCCGGTGTCTTTCATCCCGGTGGCATTATCCATTGTGTAACTCATTTTTATTGTTTTTTAGCACATTCATAAAACCTTTTTGATATTTTCATTACTGTTGGTGCGTAATCTCATGTCTTTATAGGTATATAGATTTCGTTTTGGTGAGATGCACCAATCTATAGGTCCGTCTACACTAGCATACATTCAGTTACACTTATTTTGTACATGTATGCTTTTTGTTATCTGTATTTGAGTACTTGTAAGTTTTCTTGCAGGATCCTTTTCTTATTACTTTTCGTGTGTCTGCTAATCTCCTGAATTGTAAAGTCCTGCAGAATATGTTGGCGCTTTATAAAGAATAATAAAGGTGTTAAAGTTAACGATTTCTCGTCATAATATTTATAAGGTTTCTTATTTTGTTAAGATGTAGAAATCTTTAACTTGACACTTAAAACATTAAATACATTGTGGCAAAAAACTTTTACTAGAGTTTTCTCAAGGCTTTTCAACCGTTTTTGATGTGTTATGTGATACGTTTTCATGCTGCAGCAAGTTATCAGGGTCAAGTTAAAGTTTGCTACATCTGTATGCTGTGACTATTATAGGTGGAGTCCACTGTTGTCTAGGAGTATACCTGAGGAACTATAGACTAGTCTGTATTAATGGTGTGGCTGTGAGAATATAAGATGCTATGTCTAAAAGTACAGATACTGTAAATATGTATTTGAGTTGACCTCATCCTATAGAACAGAATTTTATTGATTTTATCTGAAACGTTTATCAATACTATACAAGACACTGACTCATAATAACACATTGTACTGGAGATGTCATTGATAGCCATAGGGGATTATACGCATCTTTCATACCGTACTGTACTTACATACTCATACTGAACTTATGGCTCAATTATTCTTAAAGCAACGGAACAGATGGGAAAAGCACTTCAGGTATTCTTGTTTAACCCAAGCACGAATAGTCACCGTGACAACGATTTGAAGTGTTAGTAGCGGATGTGAAGATAAGGGACATTCCCTTTACATCTGCATTGCATTAATACATTCTCTAATGTCAACTAACATAGCTCATTTAATGGATCTACATAAGCACCCAATTATATCAGGACTATGAAATCTGGCACCAGTTTTTCAGTAGAAACTTTAATAAATGTGTGTTTACGATTGGATGTTAAAGTTTCCGATGTGTTAATTGGTACGGTTAAGTGAATGTTAAGTAGCTGTGTTTTGACTTGCAAGGGCCTTAGAGTCTGGTCATTGAGTGTATACATGTGTAAGTGTTACATACTCGCAAACTGTACGTAAGAATGTATTTGTAGATAATGGCGCAGTGTTTCCCTGATCTCAGAATGAGAATAACTGCAGCTATCATTTGAATACATTGTTCTAAACTTTCTTAAAGCACTTTGGTCCGAGATAAACTGTAAACAAGGACATCGATAAGAGGCTCATAAGGGGTTAATTCATTGGTACTAAGACTTTCTACTATAGTGCTTTCAGGGTTTTCTACTATGGAGCTACCAGAATTTTGGAGGGGGGGGGGATGCCTGGTATCCAGCTACTTTGGAAGCCGAGGCTGTCGGATCACTCCAGTCAAGGAGTTCTGGACTATGTCGATCGGGTGTCTGCACACAATTCGGTATCAATATGGTGACCCTGGGGAAGTTTGGAGCCTCCAAGTTGTCTAAGATGGGATGAACCGTCCCAGGTTGGAAACAATCAGTCAGGCCTCATGCACACGACCGTATTTTTTCCCACCCGTAAATACTGGCGTAAATACGGGTCCGGTGTCACACGTATTCCACCCGTTTTGCACCAGTATTTACGAACCCGTGCTCGTAAATATGGGTCCGGTGTCACACGTATTCCACCCGTATTTACGAGCACGTTTTTGGGGGCAAAATAGCACTGCACTAATCGGCAGCCCCTTCTCTCTATCAGTGCAGGATAGAGAGAAGGGACAGCCTTTTCTGTAATAAAAGTTAAAGAAATTCATACTTACCCGGCCGTTGTCTTGGTGACGCGTCCCTCTCTTCACATCCAGCCCGACATCCCTGGATGACGCGGCAGTCCATGTGACCGCTGCAGCCTGTGATTGACCTGTGATTGGCTGCAGCGGTCACATGGCCTGAAACGCCATCCAGGACGTCGGGCCGGATGTCGAGAGAGACGCGTCACCAAGGCAACGGGCAGGAGACCGGACTGGAGGAAGCAGGAAGTTGTCGGTAAGTATGAACGTCTTTTATTTTTATTTTTTACAGGTTTATACTGATCGGTAGTCACTGTCCAGGGTGCTGAAAGAGTTACTGCCGATCAGTTAACTCTTTCAGCTCCCTGGACAGTGACTATTTACTGACGTCGCTTAGCAACGCTGCCGTAATGACGGGTGCACACATGTAGCCACCCGTCATTACGAGAGCTCCATAGACTTCTATGGACTGTCCGTGCCGTTATTACGGCCTGAAATAGGACATGTTCTATCTTTTTCAACGGCACGGGCACCTTCCCGTGAGAAAACGGGAAGGCACCCGTCGCCAATAGAAGTCTATGAGCCCGTTATTAGGGGTCGTAATCACGACCCGTAATAACGGGAGTTTTTACGGTCGTGTGCATGAGGCCTCAGTCGTGGGACCGCACCTGTAAATAGTTAGTGTAGAGCAGCCTGGACAACACAGCGAGACACAGATTTCTCTAAACTCAAACTTCCCAAAAAAAATAATTGACTTTTGGGTGGAGCATTTTGAGAGTCACACCTGTGAGCTGCTTTTAGTATCCAATCCCAACAATGCCGATTGGCTGTAGCAGTTGACTGGCAGCAGCTAACAATGCCCCTCTCACATTTTCTTTCTGGCTTAATACTTGGCACAAAATATCACCCACAAATTGTGGCTCTGTGAGCAGTGTAATTGGAACACTTTGCATCTGCCAGTTTAAAGGGGTGGTCTTATGACAGACATTGATGGCAACGGAAATTTCATATAATGGGCTGACCATGTGGGCTCCAGTAAAAGCTGTAGGGAGCCAAACGAGATGAAGTGATATGATGGTTTTGCAGTAATGCTGCCACTTCATTTAAGCGATTGGCGGGAGTCCCAGTGATGGGAAACCCACCTACCGGACATTGATGGAATACCCCAACAGTTTGACATCAATGTCTGTCAACATGAGACAACCCCTTTAAAGTGAACCTGTCCTATCTGCCCTGAAAAGAGCAATGCCGAACTCCACCATAACTTTATTCTGCCCCTGTCACATCCCTTTGAAACAAAGACATATAAAGAATCAGGGAGAGGAGAAGAAAAGGCCAATATGCGTAAAAAAAGAATGATAAAATCATAGAGAATTTAACATTGTGAAAATGCTAAGGATTAAGACTACACAATATCTTGTTTAATGTATGTTGTTTATTGAAGCACGCGATGTGTCGCTGATAAGGATTACACAGCATTTGTCTACGAATTAATAAAGGCAACGTGTACTTATCTAATATATGTTGTGATGATTGATTATAGGTTTTCTGTGCTGTGTTGTATTTTAGTTTTCATTTCATTTACTTAGGCTATGTTCACACAGAGTTTTTTGCAGGAGGAATTTCTGCCTCAAAATTCCGTTTGGAATTTTGAGGCAGATTTTCCTGTGCCTGGACGCCGATTTTCGCGGCGTTTTTCGTCCACGGCTATTGAGCTCCACGGGCATAAAATGCAGCGAAGTACGCTTTCTCTGCCTCCCTTTGATGTCAATGGGAGGTCAGAGGCATAAACGCCCGAAGATAGGGCATGTACCTTCTTTTTCCGCAAGCCAATTTTTCCGCTCGTGGGAAAAAAACGCCTCCGCCTCCCATTGAAATCAATGAGAGGCATTTTCGGCCGTTTTTTGGCGCGTTTTGCGGCACGGTTTCCGTGTCAAAAAACTCGTCAGAAAGCTCTGTGTTAACTCCCCTTTAGTCATATTCTCCACGGTTTTATTATTACTTACGTACCCCAATTGGCACTTTGCTTCCTCTCTCACTAACTCTTTATCTGCCATCCTAGGTGTAAAAGGGATATTACAGGTGCAAAATTGGAACATGGTGGAAACCGGCGTCACTCTTTTCAGGGCGGGTACCCCGTTTCGGTAGGGTGACACTAGGCAGAGTTGAATGTGTAGAGATATATTTTTTAAATTATTTCTTTTATAAAAGTTATATTTTATTTTGACCAAAGGCCTTTCAAATAATTTTTTATTTAGTGTTTGACCACTGACTCAGTGTGCTATTAATGGAAGTCCAACACCTTGACTTGTTGGTCCTGTGAAACCTATTCAAGCAGGCAAACACTTCCAGCTGCAGAGACAAGTAGGGGAAATATGTGTCCGGGACTGAGAACTATTGTTTTTTACTTACTGGAAAAAAAATATTCTGCTAAAATTAACGGATATTTCTCATATTCAAACTTGTTCTGAAATGACCATTTACACCCATTCATATACTACACCAGCCATAATGGTAACATTACAACATTTCCCACCAAAGAAAACAATAATTTGGCCAATTTACATGAAATGTTTATTTAGTTACATAGTTACGTAGGTTGAAAACAGACACAATCACTGTTCAATTATTGCTAAAAAAAAAAAAAAAGCAATTCAAATACATTATAAATGAAATAATTGTATTTTTGAGTGTAAATTTGTTATATTTGCATCTTTTTATCGTTCACCTGGTATTTGTTTTTATCTTCTACGAAGGCGTGATTGGTAGTCAATTGGTGAGCAGTGAATAAACTTTATAACTTTATACGCTTAAAGTTCATTACTAGTAGAACAGTTGACATTGGAAGATTTTGGTGGATTATCTTGTTGGTTTTAAAGTCAAAGCAGGATTTTATCCCTTTAAATAGACAGGCCGCGTTAGTGTTTACAGTGAGCATTTTTGTGGAAAACCAAATATACAGAAAGATTATCTAAATTTCAATGTAATCTATGTAATCTCAGTGTAAATTTAGCTACTTAAGACCTTCCATTAATATTTACGTCAAAACACCAGTAGAAGGCTTTCCGGGACAATGATTATTTCTTTCTACTATAGAACAGAAAAAAACTTTCAAATTGATGTTGATGAATCTCAAACAAATTAAATGGTTTAAAGGACATAATGCAGATTTCTAAAGTTATGACAGCGTAAAACATAATGATCTGCCCTTTATATACAAAGTGGTATTTAGAAATCTGTATTGAGAGATGATCAGAAGTTATCTGTAACAGGGCCCCCACCTTCCACGTGCTTTTTATAATACTGGTGTTTTCTTATGTGGCAGAAGGGTCTTTGGGCACCCTCAGGGCCCAGGGTCCGAATGTGACTTCTACATGTGCACCCTTTATAGCTACCCCCTGGACACCATCAATATGACTGTACACTATTCAGAATCCCAATTTGTTATATTTATAGTCAAACTAGCATAATAATATGGGTTTCAGAGTTTCTTCCAGGCCCTAGTGACTTATTGGGCCCCACAGTCAGTCCCTCTTGCAAAAAGGGGATCACAGTTCTGCAAATGGCATATTATTTGGGTGGCCCTGCGAGCGATTTACCAATTGTTGAAAACATAACCAAAAGACAAAAAGTCCAAAAACAAGCAGAAACTCAAAATGGATATGTTATGGATTTAGCATAGTATCACTAAACAGTCACTATTCACAACCAAGCGCTAGACGTGAATATTTAGTTTCCTAGGATCTATGCTCCTATTGGTGAGATGTCAAATTTATTCTAAGGCCTTGTTCACGGGGTGCTCAAAAAGAACGACATGTAAACGTGAAAAATACGCTGACGTTTTTGTAAAGCGCTTTTTAAAATACAGGACTCCCATTAACTATGGGAATTAGGCACATTTTCGGTGCGTTTTACGCGCCAATAATTGACCTGACGCTTCTTCCTTTACATGACGCGTTTTTTAAGCACGCTCGTGTAATGTGCCTTCCCATTGATGTCAATGGGAAGATTAAGCATGCGTCTTTGCCACGTTTTTCGGCACGTAAAACGCGTCCAAAACAAGTTGAATACACGCCGTGTGAACAAGGCCTAATTTACTCAATACAAATACATTTACCACATTAGAGACTTTAACATTTTATACTTTTTGTTTTTTTTACGTTTTACATTTCAATTTGCAATTGACAAGTCTGCAATAAAATGTCCACCTAAAAACCAATACATGGAGAATATCCAAATTCATAGGAAGATAAAAGTGTTACTTCTATTGTTAATCAGTCCTAAATAATAGTTCACTGTTACATTGTTCTGTGTGACCTCTAGAACATAAGGTCTCCTCTAATTTCTGAAAGATGGTCTGTGGAAGCAGCTGCAATCTCTTGAGTCTATCGGCACGTGCCGAGGCCGGCAGATGTTTGTCTTATAGTCAAATAGCTGTATAATTGAATTTTTTTTCAAGGTTGAATTTTTATTTCTGCTTTGTATTTTCTTATTTTATTTAATTTCATAAAGGGACATTTTTGGAATTTAAGATTTAAGATTCAAGATTTAAAGGGGAATAAACAATGATAATTATTGTAAAAATAATGGAAACCATAAATAGTTACTTAGTTTAAAAAGACACACATCCATTAAGTTTACATTTTTTTAGACATAGTTGCTAGATCCAAAGGAAGGCAAACCAAAAGCTTCTCAACAATTGTGTCGATTTTGCCTGACATGGGTCGTAGGGGGGATATTTCCTGACCCCACACAGCATTTGGATAATTTCTCTGCATCAATTAAACATCATCCAACACTAAATTAATTATATTTATCAATGGCATTAGTCATGAGATAAATGTCGAGCCCTTTTTAAATTCTGTCATTGTATCTACCATTACCACCTCTAGGGAATTCCATAGTTTGACTGCTATAACTGTAGAGAACACTTTCCTATATTGATGTTTAACTCTCTATTACTTAACATACAAAGGATGTCTCCTCGTCTTTTGTACAGTTCTTGGAATTCATACATCATGTCTTGACATGCAGAACTTGTAGAGAAGCTTGTTGATGTTCTTCACACCATGTTTTTTGGAAGTACTTTGTCCATCTGTATGATTTAATCAAGGAATAAAAAACAACTATATTATTGGCCAATAAAGTCATATTGTCAGCTATACTAGATTACTATTTTATTACGCTAGTTCTGAGTTTAGCAAAATGCATAAACTATCATATCGATAAATCATAAAAGGACTAGTACATTCGTAATTCTTCCATAGACCAATAAACATATAAAAGTATAACAACACATTCACCATAGTAATTCACAATTGCGTTACC
Organism: Rhinoderma darwinii; assembly: GCF_050947455.1. Lineage (NCBI taxonomy): Eukaryota > Metazoa > Chordata > Amphibia > Anura > Rhinodermatidae > Rhinoderma > Rhinoderma darwinii. The sequence goes on from NC_134691.1 coordinate 45,814,891, forward strand.
ATTCAATGCACTTATACATTCAGCATGTGTAAATAATACATTAGGAGTATTTAAAAATGACAATGACAATGCTATTGTTTTATAGAAATATAGTAAATCTGGTCTTTCCTAGACTTATATGGAAGTGACAAGTTCTATATACCATTCTGTACTGGTTAAGACTTTCTAGATCATGAACCTCAATGAAGACTTACCTGCACCTGAAGAGATTATCTCTGGACTATTCTTCTCCTTTTCATCACTAAAGTAGTTCTCCAGTATTGCACGCATAGATGGCAAGTTAGGTATTACCGGACACAGAAGAGATTTGTGTATTTCTTTTACACCTGACCAAATGTTTTGCCAGTCCATAGGCTTTTGCTGACTAGACTGTCAATTTTTTCAAGGTGCAACCTACGAGAATGGGCTAGAGAAGTATAAGAATTAGCTAACAGTGTACACAGAAATATACCCACACCTTTTACAGGTGTGACATGGAGAACATCCGTACCAGCAAAATCCCATTTTATAAGAGGCAAGAAAGGGCAATCTCTGACTATATAAGATCATTCCCACAAGCCTGAATCTAATTGTAAGCAATTGACAAAAATTCTGTATTAGACACGCCCTCATCCCACCTATGATCTTTTTTTATTTTGACATTTTGAGGACCATGGCAAACATCCTTTATACAAGGACATCTGAAACTTATTATACTGAGGCCCCATCAGTAGGAAAATGGTGATGTCCAGGGGTTAAAGTCTATGCTAAAATTAAAATATTGCTCAATTTATTTTTCGTTTGTCTCCAGAACCCAAAATAACATTAAAATAAGTACACACAGAGTTAATTATGTACAGCAAACGTGATCGCATATAGTCACAAATGTCAAAACTGCCACCCAAATTGCTCCTCATCAACAATTTGAGGGGCACCTTACAAGTGAGATCTGCGTTTACAGTGTGACACGTATTGATCTACAGTTCTGACAATCAGAAAAAAATAGTCACCACCAAATTTTTGTTTGCAAAGCAGTAATGATGTTGATTTTTGTCCATTTGTAAGAAACACTCATTATTAGTTCCATTATCAGCCATGACAATTTTAGTAAAATTCAGTTGGGCGAAGGAGGGTGTAAGTGATCCTGCTGTGGCATACTTCAGCTTTTGTCACTACCATATAAGCTTGTCGTAATGACGGGGGGTAGGGAAACGGACAAGTGAGCCCTAGTCTACCCGCCACTCTGTCCCTGCCTACTTGCAACGACCCGCCCTAGGCGACGGGGTACAACTGGGCGGCGGTCCCTGCGCTCAGTAAGTGCACGACAAACACTACAAACATACAAGGGAATACAAGCAAGGGAAAGGGGCAGTTGCCCACGGCAACTCCGTGAGCAACCAGAGTGGTGAATGAGCCGAGTCAAGCCAGGAGTGTGCGAGGTACCAAACAAAGAGCAGAAGAGTAGTCAGTAAGCCAGGGTCTGTATGGAGCAGGATCAACATAGAAGGAGCTGTAGCTGGGCCAGGAAACCACACAAAAAGAATCACAAGCACCGAGGGACAGGAAGGGCAGGCTTAAATAGACCGAGGGCGGGAGCTAGCTGAGTCTGGCCAGGTTGCGATAGGCTCTCCCACTCCTAAGCCTGCCAGCCTGAGTGGTGGAAGCTGGAGTCAGTCTCAGGGATGTAGATTCAGGTGCTGACTGATTAATTATGGGAGATAACCCCGAAGCTGTGCCTGGCAGATCCTTTACAGTACCCCCCCTTTTATGAGGGGCCACCGGACCCTTTCTAAGTGGACCTGGCTTACTGGGGAAACGCAGGTGGAACCTCCTGACCAATACCCCATCGTGAACATCCCGGGCGGGTACCCAAGTCCTCTCCTCGGGCCCGTATCCTCTCCAATGGACCAGGTACTGGAGGGAGCCTTGGACCATCTTGCTGTCCACAATCTTGGCCACCTCGAATTCTACCCCCTCAGGGGTGAGGACGGGAACAGGAGGTCTCCTCGAGGGAGCCAAGGACAGGGAGCAGCGTTTAAGGAGAGAGGCATGAAACACGTCGTGTATACGAAAAGACGGGGGTAACTCCAGCCGGAAGGAGACAAGATTGAGGACCTCAATGACCTTATACGGCCCAATAAACCGGGGAGCAAACTTCTTGGACGGAACCTTGAGACGCAAGTTCCTAGACGACAACCACACCAGATCCCCGACCATAAACAGGGGGTTAGCAGAACGTTTTCTATCAGCCTGAGTTTTTTGTACGCTCTGGGACGCCTCTAGGTTCTTCTGAACCTGGGCCCAGACTGTGCACAGTTCCCGATGAATGACCTCTACCTCGGGATTGTTGGAACTACCAGGTGAAACGGAGGAGAACCGTGGATTAAACCCAAAATTACAGAAAAAGGGGGAGACCCCTGACGAGTTACTGACCTGGTTATTAAGGGAAAATTCGGCGAGGGGAATGAATGAGACCCAATCATATTGACAGTCAGAGACAAAACACCTTAAATATTGTTCTAGAGATTGATTAGTCCTTTCAGTTTGGCCATTGGTTTCAGGATGGAAGGCAGAGGAGAAGGACAGATCAATCTCCAACTTCATACAGAAGGCTCTCCAAAACAATGAAACAAATTGTACCCCTCTGTCAGAAACAATATTGACAGGGACCCCATGGAGACGCAGGATGTGTTTGACAAACAAGGTAGCCAACGTCTTGGCGTTGGGTAGTTTCTTGAGGGGCACAAAGTGGCACATCTTACTGAAGCGGTCTACTACCACCCACACCACCGACTTGCCTTGGGATGGAGGCAAATCGGTGATAAAATCCATGGAGATATGTGTCCAAGGTCTCTGGGGAATGGGCAACGAACGCAGTAAGCCCGCTGGTCGGGACCTGGGAGTCTTGGACCTAGCACAAACCTCACAAGCGGCGACGTAGGCCTTAACGTCTTTAGGCAACCCAGGCCACCAATAGTTTCTAGTAATGAGGTGTTTGGTACCCAGGATGCCTGGATGACCAGATAGTGCGGAGTCATGATTTTCCCTAAGTACCCTTAGCCGGAATTGCAGGGGAACAAACAGCTTGTTCTCAGGAAGGTTCTCGGGAGCTGAACCTTGATCAGCAGCAATTTCAGAGATTAAATCAGAATCGATCGAGGAAATGATTATACCTGGAGGCAAAATACAAGCAGGATCTTCCTCCGAAGGAGGGCTGGCCATGAAGCTACGCGAAAGTGCATCAGCCTTAATATTTTTAGACCCAGCCCTATAGGTAACCAAAAAATTGAATCTGGTAAAAAATAACGCCCATCGAGCTTGTCTCGGGTTTAGCCTCCGGGCAGATTCTAGGAAAACCAGATTCTTGTGGTCGGTAAGGACCGTTACCTGGAGCCTAGCCCCCTCCAGGAAGTGGCGCCACTCTTCAAATGCCCATTTAATGGCTAAGAGTTTGCGGTTGCCAATATCATAGTTACTCTCAGTTGGCGAAAACTTCCTGGAGAAGTAGGCACAGGGGCGGAGATGGGTGAGGGACCTGGTACCCTGGGACAAGACAGCCCCCACTCCCACCTCAGATGCGTCAACTTCCACGATAAATGGCTCCATTTGGTTGGGCTGAACCAGCACCGGGGCTGAGATAAAGCACTTCTTAAAGGGAATGTGTTGCCAGAAAAACATGTTTTTTTTTTAAAAATTAAACATTTAGTGTGTGGGTGATTAAACATTGTTCAAATTTTTTTTATTTTTTTCACGAGTCAGGAAATATTATAAATTAATTCTAATTTATAATACTACCCATTTTTGGTCACTAGATGGAGCTATTCCCAAAATTGCAGCTTTGCAAAATTGGGTAAAAAGCCCTCGCTCTAGTGAGCTCTCAGCATCCCCCCCTCCTTTATCCTGGCTAGTGCCGGGATAAACGAGGGGTTTGAACGGTGTAACCTCCTACACTGTGTGTCGCCATTTTTGGAGCTAACACACAGTGTAGTAGGTTTACATACAGTAGTAAACACACACAAACACGAACATACATTGAAATCTCTTACCTGCTCCTGCCGCCGCGGCTCCCTCCGGCCCGTCCGCTCCGTTTGCTGCCGCTGGTCCAAGTGCACAAATCCGGAAGCCGCGACCGGAAGTAGTAATATTACTGTCCGGCCGCGACTTCCGGTCCACAGGAAAATGGCGCCGGACGGCGCCAATTTCGAATTGGACTGTGTGGAAGCGGCGCATGCGCAGTTCCCACACAGACGGCGTACACTGAAGTCAATGGGACGGGAGCCGTTCTCAGTCCCTATGGGACGGTGGCTGCCGTATTCCATGTCTGTATGTGTCGTTAATCGACACACACAGAAATGGAACAAAAAATGGCAGCCCCCATAGGGAAGAAAAAGTGTAAAAATAAGAAAAAGTAAAACACAAACACACAAATGAATATAAACGTTTTTAATAAAGCACTAACATCTTTAACATATAAAAAAATAATTTGTGATGACACTGTTCCTTTAAGGACCTCAAAAGCCTGGACAGCCTCAGGAGGCCAGTGGAGGAGATCAGTTCCTTTGCGAGTGAGGTCCGTAAGAGGCTTAGCGATGACCGAGAAGTTAGCAATAAATCTCCTGTAATAATTAGCGAACCCCAAAAAACACTGTAACGCCTTCAGGGAGGCAGGTTGGACCCATTCCGCCACAGCCTGAACCTTGGCGGGGTCCATGCGGAATTCATGAGGAGTGAGGATTTGACCCAAAAATGGTATTTCCTGTACCCCAAACACACATTTTTCAGTTTTGGCAAACAGTTTGTTTTCCCGAAGGACCTGGAGCACCTTCCTGACATGTTCAATGTGGGAGGACCAGTCCTTGGAAAACACCAGTATGTCATCAAGGTACACTACAAGAAATATCCCCAGGTAATTTCTCAAAATCTCATTTATGAAATTCTGGAAGACCGCAGAGGCATTACACAACCCAAAGGGCATGACGAGGTATTCGAAATGGCATTCGGGCGTGTTAAACGCAGTCTTCCACTCATCCCCCTCTTTGATGCGTATAAGGTTATACGCCCCCCGTAGATCCAACTTAGAGAATCATTGGGCCCCCTGAACCTGATTGAAGAGATCAGGAATCAAAGGAAGGGGATACTGGTTCCTTACCGTGACCTTATTCAGGCTACGGTAGTCAATGCATGGCCTAAGACCACCATCCTTCTTCCCTACGAAGAAGAAGCCAGCACCTACCGGAGAAGTAGAGGGACGAATGTAACCCTTGGCCAGGCATTCCTGGATATACTTTCTCATGGCTTCACGTTCGGGACAAGAAAGATTAAATATCCTACCCTTAGGAAGCTTAGCTCCTGGTACCAGTTCGATAGCGCAATCGTATTCTCTATGAGGAGGTAACACTTCGGAGGCCTCCTTAGAGAAAACATCAGCGAAGTCCTGAACAAACTCGGGTAGCGTGTTCGCCTCCTCAGGGGGAGAAATAGAATTAACAGAAAAACATGACGTCAAGCATTCATTACCCCATTTGGTTAGCTCCCCAGTATTCCAGTCAAACGTGGGATTATGCAACTGCAACCAGGGAAGGCCTAGAACCAAATCGTACGATAATCCCTGCATCAACAGTACAGAGCACTGCTCCAAATGCATGGAGCCAACAAGGAGTTCAAAAACAGGGGTATGCTGTGTAAAATAACCATTAGCAAGAGGAGTGGAGTCGATACCCACTACCGGGACAGGTTTAGGCAAATCAATCAGAGGCATAGCAAGAGACATAGCAAATTCCACAGACATGATATTAGTAGAGGACCCTGAATCCACGAAGGCACTGCCGGTAGCAGACCTACCACAAAAAGAGACCTGAAAGGGAAGCAAGATCTTAGTACGTTTCCTATTTACGGGAAATACATGTGCGCCCAAGTGACCTCCCCGATGATCACTTAGGCGCGGAAGTTCTCTGGCTGCATTCTTACGCTTAGGACAGTTGTTCACTTGATGCTTGTCATCCCCACAGTAGAAGCAGAGACCATTCTTCCTGCGGAATTCTCTACGCTGTTGGGGGGACACGGAGGCCCCGAGGTGCATAGGTATCTCTGAGTCTTTTGGGGAGGAACGAAGCAACGGAACTTCGGAAGGCATCATGGGGGAGTCGGAGGAGAAAACACATAAACGTTCACGTTGTCGTTCCCTGAGACGTTGGTCAAGTCGTACCGCTAAAGCCATAACCTGGTCTAGGGAGTCAGAAGAGGGATAGCTAACTAGCAGGTCTTTCAGGGCATTCGACAAACCCAACCTAAACTGGCACCTTAAGGCAGGGTCATTCCACCGAGAAGCTACGCACCACTTCCTAAAGTCAGAACAATACTCCTCAACAGGTCTCTTACCCTGACGTAAGGTCACCAGCTGACTCTCGGCAAAGGCAGTCCTGTCAGTCTCGTCATAAATAAGTCAGAGAGCAGAAAATAAACAATCAACGAAGGAAAGTTCAGGGGCGTCAGGAGCCAAGGAGAAGGCCCACTCTTGGGGCCCTTCCTGGAGCCGGGACATAATTATACCCACCCGCTGGCTCTCAGAACCTGAGGAATGAGGCTTTAAACGAAAGTAAATCCCTACAACTCTCCCGAAAGGAGAGAAAAGCCCTCCGGTCCCCTGAGAACCGGTCGGGCAACTTGAGGTGGGGTTCAAGAGGTGAGGTGAGGGGAACTACCAAGGTAGCATCAGGCTGGTTGACCCTCTGAGCCAGGGCCTGGACCTGTAGGGAGAGACCCTGCATTTGCTGAGCCAGGGTCTCACGGGGGTCCATAGTGGTGTCAGGGACCAGGGTAGACTAGGTATGGGCTTGTGATTATGTAATGACGGGGGGTAGGGAAACGGACAAGTGAGCCCTAGTCTACCCGCCACTCTGTCCCTGCCTACTTGCAACGACCCGCCCTAGGCGACGGGGTACAACTGGGCGGCGGTCCCTGCGCTCAGTAAGTGCACGACAAACACGACAAACATACAAGGGAATACAAGCAAGGGAAAGGGGCAGTTGCCCACGGCAACACCGTGAGCAACCAGAGTGGTGAACGAGCCGAATCAAGCCAGGAGTGTGCGAGGTACAAAACGAAGAGCAGAAGAGTAGTCAGTAAGCCAGGGTCTGTATGGAGCAGGATCAAAATAGAAGGAGCTGTAGCTGGGCCAGGAAACCACACGAAAAGAATCACAAGCACCGAGGGACACGAAGGGCAGGCTTAAATAGACCGAGGGTGGGAGCTAGCTGAGTCTGGCCAGGTTGCGATAGGCTCTCCCACTCCTAAGCCTGCCAGCCTGAGTGGTGGAAGCTGGAGTCAGTCTCAGGGATGTAGATTCAGGTGCTGACTGATTAATTATGGGAGTTAACCCCGAAGCTATGCCTGGCAGATCCTTTACACTTGTATTTGAATCAACCCATATATACGTTGTTAAGTGGATAATGCAAATGATATTCCAATCACAGATCTCAGTGCTGAAGACCTGGCCACTTATATTAAAGTTAAAATCGAAAACATCCGGCATGATATGATCTCCCAGTCCCCTAGTAACATCGATCCCCTTCCCTCCCGCACTCCCTCTTCTTCACTTTCAGCATTTGACCCAATAACAGAAGAAGAAGTCTCTACGCTCATCTCTTCTTATCGTCCTACTACCTGCCCTTGTGATCCTATTCCCTCACACCTCGTCCAGTCCCTCTACCCAGCTTTCACTAGTCATCTGACTAAAATATTTAACCTCTCTCTTTCTTCTGAAATCTTTCCAACATGCCGTTATAGCCCCAAAACTGAAAAAAATAACTCTTGACCCATCTGGCACTGCTAACTACCGACCGGTCTCCAATCTCCCCTTCATCTCCAAACTCCTGGAACACTTGGTCTACTCTCGCCTTATCCACTATCTCCCTGCTAGCTCTCTACTTGACCCCTTACAATCTGGTGTTCTTCACTCTACACTTCACAGAAACTGCCCTTACTAAAGTCTCAAACGATCTCTTGGCGGCTAAATCTAACGGCAAATACTCTCTACTGATTCTTCTGGATCTCTCTGCAGTCTTTGACACTGTAAACCACCAACTCCTACTTGGCCTTAAGGACACTGCTTTCTCTTGGTTTTCTTCCTATCTCTCTGACCGCTCATTCAGTGTGTAATTTGCTGGTTCTACTTATTCTCCTCTTCCCCTTACTATTGGGGAATCCTCAAGGATCAGTCCTAGGTCTTTTCTCTCTACACAAACCCTATTGGACAAACCACGAGCAGATTTGGCTTCCAGTACCATCTCTACACTGATGACACCCAATTATATGCCTCTGCCCATGACATCACCCCTGCTCTAATACAAAACACCAGTGATTGTCTGTCAGATGTCTCTAACAAATGGAATCTTTCTAAAACTGAGCTATTTGTGTTCCAACCATCTACTAACCTCTCGTACCTAAACCTGATGTCTCTATCTCAGTGTGTTGCACTACCATAACTCCTAGACAGCACGCCCGCTGTCTTGGGGTTATTTTTGACTCACATCTTTGCTTTGCTTCACACATTGAATCACTTGCACGCTCCTGTCACTTTCACCTCAAAAACATCTCCAGAATCCGCCCTTTTCTTACTGTGGAAACAGCCAAAACTCTCATTGTCCCTCTGAGTCATTCCCGTCTTGATTACTATAACTCATTACTAATTGGTCTTCCCCTCACTAAAGTCTCCCCTCTCCAATCTATCCTCAATGCAGTAGCCAGGCTCATCTTTCTGACCAACCACTATACCAATGCCTCTACCCTGTGCCAGTCACTGCACTGGACCACTACACCAATGCGTCTACCCTGTACTACTCACTGCACTGGTTGGCCATTCCCTTCAGAATTAAATTCAAATCTTTCCACAGGGCTGCACCTCCTTAAATCTCCTCCCTCATCTCTGTCTACCACCCTACCCATGCTCTACGTTTTGCCGATGACCTTAGATTAAAACCCTCCATAATTCGAACCTTCCACTCTCCCGTCTCCAAGATTTTTCTCATGCTGCACCAGTTCTCTGTAATGCGCTACCCCAGATAATTGGATTAATTGCCAATATCCAAGTTTTAAACATGGCCTGAAAACACATGTTTCTAGACAGGTCTATAACATTCCCTAACATGACTCCACACTCGTTGTACCCTAATGTAATGCACTTCATGTCCGTCATACACGGATACTGGCTGGTAACCGGCTCATGCAGCTTTATGTGTACTACCCCATATGTATAAAAGATGGCTGGACCATTGTACTTATCCAGCACTTTTTTACATTTTGTGTCACCCCCTATTTCCTCCTCTTGCTTGAATTGTAAATTAGTTTTGTCACTATGTAATGTCTCATATTGTCTGTACATGTTCCCTTTGAATTGTAAAGTGCTGCGGAATATGTTGGCGCTATATAAATAAAAATTATTATTATTGTTATAATAGGAAATAGTAGTCATATAGTACCTGCTACTGCACACTATTGAAGAAGCTCAGAAACAGATGCAACCATTCTAAAAACATCTATATATGCCCCACTGCTACTTATATAACTAGGTAGCGATCTACAGGTCCTTCTCAATTAATTAGAATATCATCAATAAGTTAATTTATTTAGGTAATTAAATTAAAAAAGTGAAACTCATATATTATATAGATTCATTACACACAGAGTGATCTATTTCCAGCATGTTTTTCTTTTAATGTTGATGATTATGGTAACAGTTAATGAAAACCCAAATTTAGTCTCCCAGAAAATGTAAATATTATATAAGCCTGAATTAAAAAATGATTTTTAATACTGAAATGTAGGCCTACTGAAAAGTATGTACAGTATATGCCCTCAATCAGGGATGTAACTAGGAAAGACTGGGCCCCATAGCAAACTTTTGACTGGGGCCCCCCTCCCCTGGGTGTCACACAACCCCCCCTTGTAGATAGTGCCTTTTTTACAGGCCCCCCCTGTAGATAACGCCATACAGCCCCCTGTAGATAACACCATACAGCCCCCCCTGTAGATAGCGCCATACAGCCCCCCTGTAGATAGCGCCATACATCCCCCCTGCAGATAACGCCATACAGCCCCCCCTGTAGATAGCGCCATACATCCCCCCTGTAGATAGCGCCATACATCCCCCCTGTAGATAGTGCCATACATCCCCCCTGTAGATAGCGCCATACATCCCCCTGTAGATAACGCCATACAGCCCCCCTGTAGATAACGCCATACAGCCCCCTGTAGATAACGCCATACAGCCCCCCCTGTAGATAACGCCATACAGCCCCCCCTGTAGATAACGCCATACAGCCCCCCTGTAGATAACGCCATACAGCCCCCCTGTAGATAGCGCCATACAGCCCCCCTGTAGATAGCGCCATACAGCCCCCTCTGTAGATAGCGCCATACAGCCCCCTCTGTAGATAGCGCCATACAGCCCCCTCTGTAGATAGTGCCATGCAGCCCCCTCTGTAGATAGCGCTATACAGCCCCCTCTGTAGGTAGCGCCATACAGCCCCCTCTGTAGATAGCGCCATATAGCCCCCTCTGTAGATAGCACCATACTGCCCCCTCTGTAGATAGCGCCATACAGCCCCCTCTGTAGATAGCGTCATTCAGCCCCCTCTGTAGATAACGCCATACAGCCTCCTTTGTAGATATCTACAAAGGGGGCTGTATGGCGTTATCTACAGGGGGGGCTGTATGGCGTTATCTACAGGGGGGACTGTATGGCGCTATCTACAGAGGGGGCTGTATGGCGCTATCTACAGAGGGGGCTGTATGGCATTCTCTACAGAGGGGGCTGTATGGCGTTCTCTACAGTGGGCAGGTGTCAAGTCCTGCTGGAAAATTAAATCAGCATCTCCATAAAGCTTGTCAGCAGAGGGAAGCATGAAGTGCTCTAAACTTTCCTGGTAGACGGCTGCATTGACCCTGGACTTGATATAACACAGTGGACCAACACGAGCAGATGATATGGCCCCCAAACCATCACTGACTGTGGAAACTTCACACTGGACCACAAGCAACTTGGATTGATGCCTCTCCACTCTTCCTCCAGACTCTGGGGCACTGATTTCCACATTAAATGCAAAATTTACTTTCATCTGAAAACAGGACTTTGGACCACTGAGCAACAGACCAGTCCTTTTTCTCCTTAGCTCAGGTAAGACGCTTCTGACGTTGTCTTTGGGTCATGTGCGGCTTGACACAAGGAATGCGACAGTTGTAGCCCATGTTCTGGATACGTCTGTGTGTGGCGGCTCTTGAAGGACTGACTCCAGTCACAGTCCACTCCTTTTTAATCTCCCCCAGATTCTTGAATGGCCTTTTCTTGACAATCGTTTCAAAGCTGCGGTTATCCCTTTTCTACCACACTTTTTCCTTTATCTCAACTTTCCATTAAGATGCTTGGATACAGCACTCTGTGAACAGCCAGCTTCTTTAGCAACGTCCTTTTGTGGCTTTCCCTCCTTGTGGAGGGTGTCAATAACTGTCTTCTGGATAACTGTCAAGTCAGCAGTCTCCCCCATGATTGTATAGCCTACTGAACCAGACTGTTGGACCATTTAAAGGCTTAGGAAACCTTTGCAGGTCTTTTGTGTTGATTAGCTGATTAGAGTGTGACACCATAAGTCTACAATCTTCAACTTTTACCAAATATTCAAATTTTCTGAGAGACTACATTTTGGGTTTTCATTACCTGTTAGCCATAATCTTCAACATTAAAAGAAAAAAAATGCTGGAAATAGATCACTCTGTGTGTAATGAATCTATATAATATATGAGTTTCACTTTTTGAATTGAATTACTGAAATAAATTAACTTTTGATGATATTCTAATTCATTGAGAAGGACCTGTATACCCCCCTAATATGTGTGTTCCCTCTAACCTGACCCTAGAATCCTGAGTCTCTTCTCATCCCAAAGTCTTATATTTCTATACACTCATGGTAATAAGCTTGAATCTGAATCATAAGGTTAAACTCAATGTATTTTTTCAACCAAACAATGTAATTTGTAATAGATGTAAATATCTGGGGACTACCAGTTGGGGAGAATTACAATTGTGAAGTAATTTGTGGGCACATCTAATTTTTAAAATCCACGTGCTTCAGAGGCTTTACCTTAAGCTGCAGTTTCGCCACCAGACCACAAGGATTCTTGGTAAGACAAAACAATGAATGGAGAACATTGTATATTTCAGCCCAATAGGCCGCTCCTGAAAACCAATAAGCATGAGGAAAGTGTTTAAAGTGGCTGTCAAGTTTTTTTTGTTTTTTTTAATTCATATACCCTATCATAAGTATATTGAGAGATTTTTATCTCTTAGCCAGAGTGGAGAGCAGCTTCAAAGAGAGCCTCCTGCTCATGAGGACCTGTCCTGTCCTACATTATACAGACAACCAATTGATTTAAATGGGCACTGTGTAATGCTTAATTTCCCCTGTGGTGGCGCTGCAGGGAAATTTAACACATACTACCAGGTTTCTCCACAAATAATAGATGATGGCTGGGGTTCCCAGCAGGGGGACACTTTGTGATGTGCTTATTGTCATGGAACCAGTCTAACAAGTAGGGATTGCCCAAAGCGGAGAGCCACTTTAAGAAAGTCAATATCTCTCAAAAGGGGTGCCTAAAGGGAAAAATGGGACATTTTATCATTTAGTTGCTATGAGATGAAGCAGTTCCAATTACAATTAGCTGCAAGAAATCAAATAGTAATGAAGCATATAGTTAATAAAGTGTAATTCAGTTATTATTATTATTATTATTATTTAGTTATGCTTGTTCTTGTCATACATATTAGTACTGCACCCTTCCAAACCTAATATGTCAAATTTAATAACATACAAGTGCTCTTGAACTACTGTACTTCCATTCTTCTAAAGGCTGCAATAATTTAAAGGTTAATCTGAATGACACACTTTATGACAAAAAGTTCTCTTAACATGTGGAAATCTAATACAGGGAATATTGTTTTCATTAGAAAATGTCTCCTGCAAAGTAGAACGAGCTTGGTGGTAAGAATGCGAAACACCATAAAACAATTAAATATGATACAATATTTGTAACAGCTGGGATTCCGTGTTTAAGCAGACAGCTCTGTCTTCCAAAACTTCATTATTGTCTTTTTCAGAGAACTCATTTGGTTGAATTGCCATTAAATGGGATACAAACCACATTTTCATTTCCTTTACTAGTCATAAACTTGTGGACAGTTTGTGGAAAACAGGACTACCGAATGCTGCTGTTTTAGTCATCTTCACAATTTGTTTCATTCCTATGCATTCATGGTTATAAGTTTGAATCTAAATCAATAGGTTGAACTTAATGGACTTATTCAGGGGCGTTGCTAGGGTCTTAAAGGAACAGTGTCATGGCAAATAATTTTTTTTATATGTTAAAGATGTTAGTGCTTTAATAAAAACGTTTTTATTCATTTGTGTGTTTGTGTTTTACTTTTTCTTATTTTTACACTTTTTCTTCCCTATGGGGGCTGCCATTTTTTGTTCCATTTCTGTGTGTGTCGATTAACGACACACACAGACATGGAGTACGGCAGCCACAGTCCCATAGGGACTGTGAACGGCTCCCGTCCCATTCACGTCCGTGTACGGCGTCTGTGTGGGAACTGCGCATGCGCCGCTCCCACACAGTCCTATTCGAAATTGGCGCCGTCCGGCGCCATTTTCCTGTGGACCGGAAGTCGCGGCCGGACTGTAATATTACTACTTCCGGTCGCGGCTTCCGGACTTGTGCACATGGAACAGCGGCAGCAAAGGGAGCGGACGGGCCGGAGGGAGCCGCGGCGGCAGGAGCAGGTAAGACATTTCAATGTATGTTAGTGTTTGTGTGTGTTTACTACTGTATGTAAACCTACTACACTGTGGGTTACCTCAAAAAATGGCGACACACAGTGTAGGAGGTTAAACCTTTCAAACCCCTCGTTTATCCCGGCACTAGCCAGGATAAAGGAGGGGGGGATGCTGAGAGCTCACTAGAGCGAGGGCTTTTAACCCAATGTTGCAATGCTGCAATTTTGGGAACTAGCTCCATCTAGTGACCAAAAATGGGTAGTAATATAAATTAAAATTAATTTATAATATTTCCTGACTATTTCCTGACTCGTGAAAAAAATAAAAAAAATTTGAACCATGTTTAATCACCCACACACTAAATGTTTAATTTTTTAAAAAAAAACATGTTTTTATGGCAACACCATGCCTTTAAAAGATCAGGGGCACAAGCCCCGAGACATATGTTTGTGTATATATACATATATCTATATACAGTTACGTACAGAATAATTTGGACAAGTGAGACAATCGTCATGATTTGGGCTCTGCTGCTACCACATTGGATTTGAAATGAAACAACTGAGATGCAATTGAAGTGTAGACTTTCAGGTTTAATTCAAGGGGTTGAACAAAAAAAATCCTGTGAAACATTTAGGAATAGCAACCATTTTTCTACACAGCCGCCTCATTTCAGGGGCTCAAAAGCAATTGGACAAATTAACATTACCATAAATAAAATCGTTATTTTTAATACTTTGTAGAGAATCCTTTGCAGGCAATGACTGCCCGAAGTCTGGAACCCATGGGCATCTCCACACGCTGGGTTTCCTCCTTTGTGATGCTTTGCCCGGCCTTTACTGCTGCTGTCTTCACTTGTTGCTTGTTTGTGGGTCTTTCTGCCTTAAGTTTTGTCTTAAGCAAGTGAAATGCAGCTCGATTGGGTTGAGATCTGGAGATTGACTTGGCCATTGGAGAATATTCCACTTCTTTGCCGTA